>NC_079895.1:16983785-17026282 GCF_024868665.1 Triplophysa rosa
CATAGCAACAGACCCATGTATAAAAGCAGGTGGGGGGCTAGTATTCAATTATGTAAGGAGCTCAACCACTTCATTCCAATTCGACTTATGCAATATGATAAACTGTGGGGGCAGGGACAGCGCATGGAGGGGATATGACGTATACGTTTGTCTCGACCAGGGAGTAAACTCTCCATGTAAACGGGGTAATAGTAAAGCAATAAGCACGATTGGCGGTTGGTGTGAGACCTGGATAAAGGTAGTGGCCTACACAGGAAACTGGAAGCCAGACGGAACCTATTATGGGACACGACCGGAACTGTGGGATAAAATTACGCTCCAAAGGGATTATCACTCAAGTAAAAATCCTATAACCATGTCAATAGGGGGATGGGACGAATTGCCAGGGCAGGCCAAAGGAGAATCAAATAAACCATTGTACCTTGTTTTCGGGGTAGAACAGTCAGGGACAGATACAAAGGCAATAATTAAGATAAACATGGTGGAAGCACCAAAGAAGGAAACAATAACCCGAACAAACCCAATAACCCGAACAAACCCATTACCAGTAAACAACCCAAAGGGTGAAGTAGTAGAAATTGACTATACCAAATTGAAACCAGAAGACATAATAGAAAAAGCCACAGGATATGGGGAAAACAATTTATGGCTGGAATGGATAATTACCACAGCCAGAGAACAAGGGTTAGATGATTGTGTAGGGTGTGCTAACGCAAGACCCAAACTATACACAGAACCAGCTCCCTTGTATCCAAATGATACCTGGGGCTACAGGTGTATGCTAGCCTTGACACGTCAAGCATCACCACCAAATTGTACCACGTTGGCAGCAATATTTCCACCCATCTCAAATCACTCTAAAGCAGGACCATTCACACCACAAAAAGCAAACTATACGTGTTTCAACATTACACGTAACTCACCAAAAAGTAACCTAGGGGAAATAAGTAGTGACTGGTGTAATCAGATAGTGAAGGAAGATGGAACTCAAATAGGGACGTGGGCTAGAGCTGGATTGTATTACTATTGTGGAGATCGTAGATTGTTTACCAGAATACCTAAGGCAGCAAGAGGAATGTGTGCTATGGTGAGGTTGGGAGCCCCTATAGCCCTTATAGGTGAAAGAAAAGTGGAATTGAGAAACAATAGTTCCGCTAGAATCACTCGAAGACGTAGACGGCATGTCATAAGGAAGAGAGCAGCCGGATCGAGTATAGATTTATCGTTAAACAGCCCCACCTATATTGATGCCATCGGAGTCCCCCGAGGTGTACCGAATGAATATAAGTTAGCAGACCAAATAGCAACAGGATTTGAGAATGTGCCCATAGTATCAGCTTTTTTCCCAGTCACTCCTAACAAAAATGTAGATAGAATTAACTATGTACATTATAACGTAATGAGATTAGCAAATATGACGAGAGATGCGATTGATGGTTTGGCAGAGCAACTAGCACCAACCTCACTGATGGCTGTCCAAAACCGTATGGCCCTAGATATGCTGTTGGCAGAGAAAGGAGGAGTGTGCTTTATGTTTGGAGATCTATGTTGTACATATATTCCAAACAATACAGCCCCAGATGGATCGGTTACTAGAGCATTAGAGGGATTGAAAACATTGTCTGTAGAGATGAAGGAACACTCCGGTGTAAATAGCCCCTTAGGAGATTGGTTGGATGCGATGTTGGGAAAATGGAAAGCCATGGTGATGTCTATTTTAGTGTCAATAGGAGTTTTCCTAGGCATATTAATTACATGTGGATGTTGTTGTATTCCCTGTATTAGATCACTGTGCAATAGATTAATTGTTACAGCTATTGAAAAGAAAGAATCCCCACCCCCTTACAGTATGCCTTTGTTATCAAGTGATCTTGCAGAAGATGAAGGAGAAGATTTTGTGTGACCTCTCCAAGAGGTCAAGAGAGGGAATTGTGGGAAATATTATTCAGAATATGAGTATGAAGGAATTACTATATAATCAATAAGTGAATTTCATTAATAATCATTGCATTGTGTTTGTTTAAATGTGTTTGCTGTGTTGCTCAGTGAAAATTTCTGTTTAATATTAGACTGTTTGAAAAACAGGAAACTGGCTTAACCGCAGGAGAGGAACTAGCTGTGTGTACGTGCAGCATCATTACAGATCGTTTTGACAAGTCTAACCAACTAACACACACAGANACTGTGTGTACGTGCAGAATCATCACAGCTCGTTTTGACGAGTCTAACCAACTAACACACACACAGAGTTATGAATTAATCCATTGCATATATTTTAAGTATAATCATGAGTTTTGATGTGTTTTATTGAACCATAGGATTAAGAAACAATGCTGCATAATCAAAGTATTAGATGATTGAGTGTTTTTTACTGAAAGTATTTTGACATGTTGTCTTGCGATATGAAACTGTCTCGAGAGGGCACTTCCTCAAATTAGCGAAGAGAAGTGTTGCAGAAACATGTTTTACAGAAACTGGTGACGGAGAGACGGAGTCAGGAGGACGAGGTGTATAAAGATTGGCTAATAGAAGGAACACCTCCTGAAGATAGAACGACGTCACATACTGTATAAATATGCATGTCAGGAAATGATCTGGGTTGTTGGTTTTTTGGAGGTCGTCTGACAACCCAAAGCTTTGTTACGTACTTTTTACATCTGATAAATAAAACCTTATATTACTTTTGAGCAAATTGTCTCTTCAAATTTCTGAACATGCAGGACTGCCTTAAAAGTCCAACACCGTGAACCTTTTTCTTTAGTGAGTTGTTTAAGTGTTCCTTAGTTTCTGTTTTGCCCCGTTGCGGGAAGTTTTTCTTCGTCTTTTTAAAATATTTTTGGTTATCGTGTTTGTCCCCCATCGAGGGTTTTTGTTTTATTATTAAAGTCTGTACCCCCTCCTTCTGTCTGCGCCTGGGTTCTGTCCGCCACCGCTCGTGACAGCAGCAGTGCAGCGATCATTTACGCGCCGAGTCTATTTTTGCTGCGCTGCTCACGGTCAATTAAAGCAACAGTGCATTCTTTACAGACAAAATCCACATGGATTGACAGGAGAAAGTAACACTTTTACCTTTAAAGCATGTAAGTGGTGGTGTCTAATGTGTTTTTAATAGTCCACATGACTTTCAAAAACACTTTTGCCAGGAGTTTTTTGGCCAAAACCACAACAGCACATTTAAAGGATTTATAATACAAGTATATCTTAAATGTTATGCTTATATTGCATATGAAGGAGTGGAAAACGATTGCATTACGCTGTCAGTGTACTGTCTGAAACCCACTGTCATCATAACATTCTGAAAAAAAAAACAGATAAAACTACATAGACATAATGTTATATGCTTATATTGCTTATGTGTGAGAGAAAAGAGATCGCATCACAAGTCAGTCACTCTCTCCTAAAGTGAATTAACCCCTTAGTGACTTCCCTTTAAAGCACGATGGCTTTTTATTTATAACTTATACTAAAAGAGCATGAAACAGGCGGATATAACAAATCATAGTTAATGAAATTGCATTGTTGTACTGTGGTACCCAGGCAGCATGGTGCACGGTGCATATGCTGCCGTTGTGAAAGGACAATGGGCACGCGCTGCTAACACTCTCCCTATGCGCTGCTCACGTGTGCAGTATGAAACGGGCGTAACTCTGTACGTTATTCGGTTGCACCATTTCTTCTTAAGGCAGAACGTAGCTAGTAGTTTGCATTTGCAAGCTCTCCACAAAGTAATTGGAGGTAATATGACCTTCAATAGTCCAATAGCAGCCTTTAAATTCGTGAGGAAATGTTGTGAACTTATTTTACATAACATAATAACAGTAAAAATATGTTTTTATTAAATAGAATACCTAATTATTAATAACATAATAGGTATTAAATATTACAAATTAAACATGATTTATAAACAAATGCTAATTAAAAACAATACAGCTAGCATAATAAATGACATGTTATACTTGATTTCATTTTACTGCCAATGAAATAAAACAGATGATTTTATTTTGACATGCACAACACAGGCAGATGGATGCAGCTAATTCAGTGAGTCTGCTATTTTATTCCTACAGTTACTCCTGACGTGAGGCTTCCATAAATATTTAGTTTATACGTAACGTTACGCTTCAACTAAGCTGAATTGTGCAACTCAAAAATATTTAGTAGTGCGTAAATTGTAACTTAGTGCCCGTTAAGTCAAAACTAGGCTAAGTTGTAATTTACGCACAGCTGGTGCAACCGGCCCCTGCACATGACCAGCTGGACCAGCACTTGACCAGCTGAAACCAGCACTTACCAGCTTATACCAGCACGTGACCATCTTAAACCAGCACAAACCAGGAAACTAGCATCAGCACGTACCAAACCAGCATATGCTGTTTTTTTCAACAGGGACTAGGATTGAAAGACCAACATTTGATTTAATTCACACATAAAAATGCACATCATCACACCGCTGAGGTAAATTTTGACAAGGGTCTCGGATGTGTAAACATGCCTCATATAAACATGATAGAAAATTCAGGCTATCGCTGCCTTTAAGTTCTCTGTTGTGCTAGCTTGTTTAATACCCAGCTCTCACCACAATCTAAAGCCATCAATAATAGATGAACCCTAAATGTGTAGTTTTCTATGGTGGCTCAGCACAGCTTTAATGAGCTCTGTTCTAGAGCACTTCATGTGAGTATGAGGCTACTGTCTTTGGATTCACCTCGAAGCAAGTGTTTTGCTTTCTGTGTTATTGCTTATAAGGGACATGTACCTAGCGTCTCATTTTGCTGCTTGACATGTTTTAGATTGGACTGAAGGGTTTCATTATTAACCTTCCTATTAAACCTGGTCTCCAGTTACCTATTTCTGTGTTAAGTGTTATGTAAATTAAGGGTTTCATTAGTGGGAAAATGAGGTCAGTTTGATTTGTTGCCATTTTATTGATTCCTGTGTATGAAAGTGGTGTCTCACTAAGCTTAAAAACAACATAAAGCATATTTGCATAAACTCCAGAGAGTTACGAATTATGCAGAGAGTTGGATTTGAATTGAATTGGATTCAGTTTTCAATTAGCAGTGGTCTAAAAACGGAAGTGTTTTTCTTATTGCAAATTGGTGTCATAAAGCGAAAGGTACTTCAGCTACCCCTTCACAGGTAGGCTACACTACTAACCTGTGATTTTCACTTGAGAAAACGTTGCTTGAGGGCCAGTGTAAAGTTTCCACAGTCAGTGATGGTTTGGGGTGCCATGTCATCTGCTGGTGTTGGTCCACTGTGTTTTCTGAGGTCCAAGGTCAACGCAGCCGTATACCAGGAAGTTTTAGAGCACTTCATGCTTCCTGCTGCTGACCAACTTTATGGAGATATTCTAATTATATGACCAGCACCTGTATATATATATATATCTGGACTCGGTCGAGACCAATGACCAAGTCCGAGACAAGTCCGAGTGCAAATACCAACGAGTCCAAGACAAGTCCGAGATCATAAAAAAACATCTCGAGTCCGAGTCCGGACTCGAGTACTACAGCACTACAGTAGGCTATAGTTAATATTCATATAGTTAATATATTAATATAGTCAATATTTATGTATAACATATATTTGGCATAGCCCACCTTAAATAAATTCCTGACCTCTTTTAAGCATTTTTTAACTTATTTTATTGTAGTGGGGATTATGAAATCTGCCTAAAGTATGTATTTAATTTAATTTTTTATATTTTCAATGTGCAATGTTTCAAGTCATCATTAATTGACGACGCTTTGAAGTGACGCTAAAGGGGGCAAGGATATGCCGTTTCGCTTATTTTTAGATCCTCCGTCCTCGTTTCTTTTCCTTGTTCCCTTCCCTCGCATCCTGAAGTGGTGCAGCTACGACGCGAGGAAAGGAAACGAGGATGCACAAATAAGAATTGAGAAGCACCCCAAATCTGTAGGTCTGCACTACGTGCAAGTGCAGTACGGTATCTGGACGTCTGACTACGACCTATCTTGAACGTAGATATGAGGTTCGATATTTATTACGTCTAGCTAGGAGAGTTTTTGGACGTCTGTTCACGTGCAAGACTGGTACAGAAAATTAATGTCATTTTTATACAACAAAATGTTTATTATTACAACGCAAGTATCGTTTTATAAACGTACGTTACATTTTTATACAATATCGTTCCTAATTCAATACTCGCGTGCTAAAAGCATGCGAAACAAACTGAACGGGCGAAGCTCAAACAGAAGATGGCAGTAATGAAACATGTTACTGCCGGATGCCAGCTGCCGTAAAACACCAAAGAAGCAGTCAAGCAGCCCGCGAAACAAGCTATCACGCGCACAGACCGAGTGGATATTCCTGAGATAAATTTATTTTTACATAACCGTTTTAAACTAAATTAATTTTAAAACGTAAGCCCACTACAAAAGAAAAAATATATTTAAAAATATCAAGACCGTAAATGATGAAATCAATTTACACCACAAGGACAGTCGGGGGAACGGTTTGGTTTTCGCTTTCAGTCTGAGGGGAACTAACGGCCCTGTCCCAAATGCCGCACTTCATGTGGACTTGAGGTCTCGTGGACTTAAATTGCGCGTTCTCGCCAAGTCCACGAGTCCTTAGGGTGTCCCGTTTGTCTTTTTAGCGCTCAGAAGTCTGCTCGCGAGCGCCCCCTTTGTGCCCTCGATGCGGTCTTCGGCGAAGCCCGCATTGACGCAGACTCCACTGAAGTCCCCTACCCAGGAATCCTTGCGAGCGCCCAATCACAACGGATGGGAGCAGTGTCGTGGATGTCAGACATATATGTAAACATAACGGATACCTTTTTAAATGTATGTTTTGATAAAATTCTAATTTAATTTATTAATTAGTTACTTATTCGTATTATTGCTTATTTATTTTCTATTAAGCCAGCTATTCAAGAATAAAATATTTGAATGCAGTGCATTTTCTTACTTAAAGTAATAAGCCATGTTTTGTTGTAGATTTATATCTAGTTGTCTCTGGGCTCTGTAAAGCTGAAGAACACAGCTTCTGTATTATAGAGAAGTATTAAATAACATATATGCATATTAAGTATAGTGTAAACAAATGAATAAATATACATTCATGATGTTATGACAAATGAATGCATTACAAACATAAGTATCTTTTGCACAATGCTCGGGTGGCATATCAACATATGAAATACAAAAATATGAAATGCAGTACAATAAAAACCGACAGCTCCAGTCCCAAATAACAACAATGGGACAACAAGTGGTCGACTTCACGCGGCGCTGCGCAGACTCATCAGCGAATGACAACAAAGCACCGCTTGCTTTTTCCGGCATGATGTCCTCAAGTCTGTCCCAAAATGCACTCCCATGTACCCTTGTGGACTCGTGCCTAGTGCCCTATAGGTCTGCACTTCCTGACGTCACAAAGTGTGGACTCGGAGGAGGTCCACAAGACCGGAGTGCGCCATTTGGGACAGGGCCAACGTTAGTTCTGTCTTCACCTGTAAAAACAGCCAGTTGAAACTAAATGAAGGGTCATAAAATTGACGGACTGTTTTTTTCAAGCTAGCTTTAAAATGACACTCATTTTGTGTTTGTCAAGGAAGTGGTTATGAAGTTTCTATAACGTTAACATGATAGCTAAGAATAATATTAAGTAAGCAATAAGGCCCCGCTGATTTGTGAATATGTCACGTCTGCATGGTGTTTTTGGGCACATACCTATTAATAAAACAGAGCCTTTAACCAAGTAAAATAATGGTCTTCTCTGATTTGTTTTAGTGTCGATTGCCATCTGATGTTTGTAAGTGATCAATCTAAAAGTCATCCTGCATTTCTGATTTGACATGTTCTTAAAACATACTGTTTAGTCAATAATGATTAATGAAAACTGAATGCATATTAATTCTATAATAAGACTTTTGCAATAAAACTAACTACTATTCATGTTTCTTCTTTTTCTCCTTTCTGCCCGTGTCAACTGAAGCTACATACACCCAGAGGCTCTTTTAAAGAGCCATACCCAATGTTTTTGCCCTTGTAAATATATTTTGACTTGCGGTCAGACACTTTCTCAGTATTTAGGTTTAGGTTACATAAAGCTATATTGCCAGCATGTCAGACTCATCAATGTCTTAAAGACATGAAAGGAAAAGTTCTTTTAAAATGCAACATGCACCGTATTTGCTATGTACATATGCCTCAATAATGATTATTATTCTTTACAGATATTTGCAATATCTCACTTATAATTTAATTATGTGTAGTGGGTTGGATTCAGCCCTCGTCTAATCGGGTGACATCACTGCAAAGTGCGTCTCACGTAAGTTCCGCTTGAAACGGGATAAAATGGCGGACGGTACGGCGTGGTCTGGAGTGCGCACATGCCTGTCTAGCGTGACACTCGCAAGAGGCTCTCTTCGGGGAGTTATGCATTTTTCTTTTCGTTGTTTTCATTATCTTTTCGATAATGGTTCCGTAACAAATTCCGCATGCCAGCTGTGGCTCTGTGATAGGGTGTGTGACTAATACACCAGTACAAATTATTATTCTCCTCGATACATGAGGTTTTCTATAATGGGTGAAGCGTGTTGTTCTGCAGCTGCTGCTGGGTGACATGGCCCTAGAATCAATGAATTGTAAAGAGTCATCGAAGTTTGTTTTGTTTACCACTGTTTTTCCCATTACTTAAATTTGGTAGAATCTGTTTTCTAGTATTTGGATTTTGTTTGATTACGTTTCGTAGTATTGTTTTTTTTTTGTATTATATTTTTTGTTTGTTCTTTTTGGCTGTAGCCGCCATTAACAGGTTAATCGTCCCCTTGGCCACTAGAGGGTGGTGTATTGCAGTGAATACACATGGATTGATTGGTGCTGATTATATTACGTGTGTGACGTGATTTGATTTCTTGGGTTGTACTAATGATAGCCAAGGTTGGTCGTTTTGTATACATCTAGAATCTAGTCTATTGACTCATTTGTGCTGGCTACAGCCTATTTGTTATTTGTTTCTTTTGGCGTAAACTCAGATTTTCTGTTACATGTTTTGTTACCTTGGTCAAGTGTGTATTTTTTTTGTCTAAATAAACGAATTGAGGTCGTGTACCAACACAAAACCTAATTGTTCATTCCATTGATGACTTGAGCGGGTTATTGCCTTGATTGGTAATTAGGGTGAATGTGAACATCATTACATATGTTTCATTTTCTCCCTTCTGCTTGTGTCAACAGCAGCTACACACACCCCAAATTCTCTTAGCCATATTACCCAGCGCCTTTGGCTTTGTAAGTACATGTTTGGATTAACCTCAATAACAGTAAAAGACGTAGAATAAGTGAAAGATTATTTAACGGTTTTATATTAATTTGTTTAATAATATAAGCCCACATTAAAACAAAATAAGGCTGCACGATAATTTATAGCGATACCACTAATTCCTATTGAAATCAAGCTGACTGCAAAATGCAATGTGTCGATATTTATTAATGCGTAGCTTGTCCGTGAAGCACGGCTCTGGGATCAGTAGGAAATGCTGCTCGATCTAAAAGCAGTGCGAGTTTGAGTCGCTTATAATGTGCATTCATGATCATTATAAATATACTTTATTATCATAAAAATACCTGATGAGGCTTGCGTAACAGTGATAAAAAGATGTCCATAGGCATTTCCTAGAGTCTAGAGTAGACCATATTATGGTCTTATTCTGCAGTGCGTATTTGGAGTTTCCGCACGGGAGCGCCCTCTGGCTTTCGGATGCAGCAGCATTCTCCCGTACTTCACTCAAAAGCTGTGCATAAACCACGTGATATTTATCATCGGTTTATCGCGATAGCCCTAAAACAAAAGGACATATAAAAGACAGAATAATAATAAAATAAAATTAATAGGACAGTCTGAGGGGAATAGTTTTTTTCCAGGGTAATAATGGTCGCTTGTTCATACGAAACTCAATAAATTGTCGTGATTGGCTTTTGCAGTAAATGTAACAGATTAACTTCTGACACAAACCGGCTTTCCGTCGTTTTGTGCTACCTAACACTTGTCTTCACTATACACTGATGCTGTTGTCGTTGCCATTAAATGCTGTTAAATCTGTGTGTAAAAGAGTATCAGCCAGTCTCAGAGAATCTCCATCGTTTCAGTTATGTCTGTCATTTTAACATTACAATAAAATAATTATACAAATAGTATCAATAATATATTTACTTTGTAAATTACCACGATGTCTCACAAGCTGGTCATGCACTTATAGAGACAGAGAAATTGTTAAATTGTAAACTCTCAGATTAGACTGTGGATTTGAAGCAGTCTACTTATTGAACGGGAAATGCTGTCTTTAAATGAATAATTATTCTAGTTACATTTATTCTGAACACACACACACACACGTATGTAATAAATTTAACCCCTTTTGCTGTCTGCAAACAGATCATTTGCATCCTAAGATATTTTTAACTGCCAGTCACATTCTTGGATTTATTTTAGATATTCATATTAACATAATTCTCAACATTTGGTAAGGACTGTACTGTAATATTGTGTAATGTCAACAATTGTGAGTAACATTAATATTCTTTCTTTAATTTATTAGATTTTGCATTGTCCGCCACATGCCTCCGGAGTTTTTTTCCTGGTATCTCTTGTTTCGAGGTTAGTAATTTTTTAGACAAAGAATTGCTGGTAAAACAGCTGGTAAATAAAACCTAAAATATAGAGTTTCAAGTGTGTATTAACAAAATTATTGGAGAACAAGATGCATCATAAATTATTTTATATTGCTATTGTTACCCTCTTTTTTGTCTTTCCATTCTTACAGCTGCAGTAATGAAATGGAGTAAAGATGCAACAGAGGAGATAAGAAAACATACTTCGGACCATCTTAAGCATGCACCATCAAGAAATGGAGGGGAGACACATGATGAATATTAAAAAGCCATATGGATTGTTGTTTATTATTTGTTTTTATGTTAACTTTTAAAAGGTGGTAATATACCCACTAATTATTATACACACACACACACACACACACACACACACACACACACACACACACACACACACACACACGCTGTCACACCCATCAGCTGGAGTGTCCTTGTGCTTCACCAAAGGGCACTTCCCAAATCACCTGGACTATCATAGCACACAGTGTTGGGGAAAGTTACTTTTAAAAGTAACTAGTTACAACATTGAGTTACTCTATAAAAAAGTAACTAAATACGGTACTTGAGTACGTTTTGTGGAAATCTCACCTAACTGATGCTCATGCTTTTCCAGACTTTGCTGTTCTTTAGTGTTTAACACTGTAATGCATTTAACAATCCTATATAGTCTATAACACACCTTTATTTTCTTTAAAAAACACATTTTAAATATTTTCTGACCAGTAGTCCTCAACCTCATCAGAGTTCTGCCTACTGTTGACACTGCTAACTTCAGTGTCACTCTCCATATTTATTGTGTTTTGACAGCGCGGCTAGTTGCACAAGATGGCGCCGGTGAGCTTTTGGGACAGCAAAGTCGTTTCCAGTCCTATAACACTGTGTGGGAAAAGGAGGATTTTTGGCCGGCAAATATGGGCGTTTTTTATTTATTTTAAAAGGTAATATATAAGCGATATGACAGATCCTCTTTGCATTACTGAGCACTTTGTAGAGCGAAAACAACTCAATAGTGTTATACGAAATTATGATTAATCTAATATATAATATATTACTAATATTATATAATATTATTTTAAGGGGAAAATGATATTTAACATATTATGTTGTATATATGCTGGTATTTGGTGAGGAGACTAACAGATGACAGTTGTTTCCTCTCTTTCTCTCGTGCTCCGCCCACTCCCAACCCTTCTTCTAACAGTGACCATTCCCATTTAAATCTGCAGATCTGTCTGTGCGTGCAGCGCCACAAACAGTCGAACACAGCTTATGTTTACATTAACGAGGCATGAGACTATTGATTGCTGTTGCATGTCATGACTTGCTCTAATTTCGTAATCTGAAAGTTATCTTCCAAACATGATCAGCATTTGCAGGACAATTTGATTGCTGTTGCGACTCATGACTCGCGCTAATTTCACGATCTTAAAGTTGTCTATTGAGCATGACCGGCATTTGCAGGCATTTTGTCCATGGTGGCGAGTGCGGCCACACTATAGCTCAGGATTTGAGCTCTGGCCTCCCATCGCTGTGTCAAGGGTTGCCAGATTTGCGCAACAAAAACGAAGCCGGAACTCTGCAGCACTGCAGACATGGCAACACTGCCTATGTCTGACTAGCAACTGTTTCTGCGCAAGCATGAGCGATCATGTCTACACTACTTTTAATTCAGAATTTCACTTCTGCAGTTTAAAAAAATTTCATATAAATCAATGATTAGACTGAAAAGTAACTTGAGTTACTTGAAAAACAAAGTAACTCGAGTATTGATATGTAAATTTATAAAGTAACTGCGTTACATTACTCGTTACTTAAAAAAGTACTCTGATTACGTAACGCACGTTACTTGTAACATGTTACCCCAAACACTGATAGCACACTACATTTCCCATAATCCTTTGCTAGACTCAAACATGTTCACCTGTTTTCTATTAGCCTTGCCAACTCCACTGCCCTGTGCAGTTCAGCTCCAACCCTATTTAAAAACACCTGTCTGTTACTTTTCTAGTAATTCAGTTTATCTTAATTAGCTGGTTCAGGTTTATTTGGGTTGGAACTGAACTCTGCAGGACAGTAGATCTCCAGGAGAAGGATTGGGCACCCCTGGTCTATTTAAACCCCTTGTTTTCATTCATTCTTGGCGAAGTCTTGTTTAGTGTTACACTGTATTTCTGAGTATTGTTGCCAGTTGGATTATCGTGTAATACCTTGGATTGTATTTTTTGTCTTTTGAACCTCTGCTGCCTGCCCCAACCATTGCCTGTGATTTCATCCATGAATGTTTGCTGTCTGCCCTGATCTTTGCCTGTTTCTGGAACTCCGTCTATTAAGACTGCATTTAGATCCACAACCCTTCATGTCTCGGAAGCAATTCATAACACATGCACAAACACAACCACATAGAGACCTCACATTGAATTAAATAAAGTTTGAATTGAATGCAAACTAGTGTGACTCTTTATTTGGCCAGGAAACAGTCTAAATAATGTCTAAAATTAGTCTGCAGTTGACGTTATAAGACGTTGGAAATAAGTCCACAATGACCACATTTGAACTTTCTATAGACGTCCTATGGACGTCAATATTGGACGTCCAGAAGACATCAGAAAAACTTTCATTCTGGCTCCTCAGGGGACGTATTTTCAATGTGACAAACACGTTGAAAAGATGTTGTTTTGACGTACTTTTGCTCAGTGGGTTGTGTATAACGAACCATGACGTTTGAGCCTTGGCCCTCCGCGCACTGCTTTCCTATAAAAGTGCGCACACATCATTATACCATCACACTTACCACATGATACATTAACAATTCTACTCCAGACTTGAAACGCAACAAGCCACCAAAATAACACACAATACAAAAACAAATAATTATTACACATATGCATTATGATCGGCGTGCCGCATGTATGTGCTCTTCAGCAGAATAATGGAGCAGGCTGCACACACATGACAGACACTGCCTCCCAGTCTAATCATAAAACCAGCACAGACTAACGTACACAATACCAGTTTAAAAAGTGACACCTCATGAGTGCTGTGCTGTGTCACAATCTCTAGCGAAGCGATGGTGACTGGCCTGGGCGTGTCAGACGTGAGCACTACCGTGAAATTGTAACCCACCAGTGGATAGGCGGGGGTCCCAGAGCTTTTTGAAAGGTGGGAAGGCCCCTGCCTTCGGCCCTCACAGATGGTGGCCTTGTATCTCTAACAGCGAGAAGCCGCTCGGTACCGTAAGGACATTGGGTAAGCGCTACTTCCTCAAATGGGGGACGCACTTAACCGCAAGGAAAGAGTTAACCGCAAGGTGGAGGTCCACCTAGGGAAGGTCAAGGGTTGCCAAGGTGGGAACCAATCATGAGGATACATCAGACGGAACCGCCCGATTGGGGGGGTTACAACATCCGGTAGCACTAGGTCTGGTTAGAGCTATGTTGTGGATAACTCAGTTGGTACCTGGCTTAAGGGGCAGGGATGGATGAAGTGCCTGTTCATCACCCAGTGGGGGAAGAAGGGAGGCTAAAATAGCACGCTGACCCACCTATAGAAAAGGGGGGAAGGTGTTTTCGCAGGCGTACACCCTAGCGGCTGCCGGTCCTACATGTTGCCATGCAGGACATGGGCTGATACCGGTTCTACACGGAGGCTGTAGAACCTCGCGAAGGTGTTGGGCATAGCTCAACCCGCAGCTCTGCAGATGTCTGCCAGAGAGGCGCCCCGAGCCAGTGCCCATGAGGAGGCTATACCCCGGGTAGAGTGAGCTCTCACTGCCAGTGGGCATGGGCGATCTTGGGATCGGTACGCCGTCATGACGGTGTCCACAATCCAGTGCACCAATCTCTGTTTGGAGACAGCCCTCCCCTTCTGCTGACCTGCAAAACAGACAAAGAGCTGATCAGAGCTCCTGAAGCTCTGCGTGCCATCTAAGTAGAGTGCGCATACTGGACACAACACGGATAGGGTTGGGTCTTCCTCCCGGTGGGGTAGCGCCTGCAAGTTCACCACCTGGTCTTTAGGGGGAGTGGTGGGAACTTTGGTTACGTAGCCGGGCCGCGGTCTCAGGATAACGTAAGAATCACCAGGCCTGAGTTCTAGGCAATCTGTGGACACGGAGAATGCTTGTACGTCCCGTCTCCTCCTGGAGATAAGCGCCATCAGGAGCCATGAGAGCCATCTTCATCGTGAGGTGAGAAAGAGCGGCATCTCCGAGGGGCTCGAATGGGGACCTCTTGAGGCCTGCCAGGACCACATCAAGGTCGCAAGAGGGTACGAGTGTGGACGAGGCGGTAGCCTTCTCACGCCCCTTAGGAACCTAATGATCAGGTTGTGCTATCCTAGAGACTTACCAGTAACTGGGTCGTGATGAGCGGCAATGGCGGCTACATACACGTTCAGTGTGGAAGGGGAGAGGTTAGTCTCAAGTCTCTGGAAGGACAGCACGTTCCCGATCGAGCAACTCCGCGGGTCTTCTCTTCAAGAATAGCACCATGACGAGAAGAGGCGCCACTTATAGGCGTATAGCCGCCTAGTGGCCGGGGCCCTAGCCTGAGTGATGGTCTCAACCACCGCAGGGGGTAGGCCACTCAGGATCTCCTCGTCACGTCCAGGGGCCAGACATGGAGGTTCCAGAGATCTGGCCTGGGATGCCATAACGTGCCCTTCCCCTGAGAAAGCAGGTCCTTCGTCAGGGGAATCGGCCAGGGGGGAGCTGTCGTCAAGAGCATTAGCTCCGAGAACCAAGTCTGGGTGGGCCAGTACGGCGCAACTAGTAGCACTCGATGCTCCTCTTCCCTGACCTTGCACAGGATCTGTGCAATGAGGCTCACTGGGGGGAAGGCGTACCTCCGCTTGTCCCGTGGCCAGCTGTGCGCTAGAGCATCCGTGCCGAGAGGGGCCTCGGATGGGGAGTACCATAGTGGGCAATGGGTGGTGTCCAGGGAGGCGAACAAGTCTACCTGAGCCTGCCCGAACTGCACCCAAATGAGCTGGACTGTGAGGGGATGGAGTCGCCACTCTCCGCGAGGCGTCGACTGATGAGAGAGCGCATCGGCTGTCTGGTTCAGGTCGCCTGGGATATGTGTGGCTCGCAGGGAGCTGATCACCTGCTGACTCCACAGAAGAACAGTCCCGGATCGACCAACCAGCTATGGAATGGCTGGGGTCGGGCCCAATGGTATTCTCGATCTCCCTGGGGTCTTCCCATGAGGGCTGCTTCGGCTTCCGCCGCGGCTGCTGATGGGGTGGTGGTCTCCTCTTCGACATCTTCGACATCTCTTCGACGCCCTCCGGCTTCGAAGAGGACCAGGGCTGCTGGGAAGCAGACGGTGCATGGGATCTCGACGGCCGGAGGGCGGCCGAATCGTGGCGGGGGAGGATATGCTTGATAGCCTCTGTCTGCTTCTTTACTGTTGAGAACTGCTGCTCGACAGTATTACTGAACAGCCCCCCCCCCTTGCGAGATGGGTGCATCGAGAAAGCTGACTTTCTCGGCATCACTCAACTCAACTCAACTCAACTTTATTTATATAGCACTTTTACAATTTTCATTGTTACAAAGCAGCTGTACATGAGACACATTGACTACAAGCAAAACAGTCAAAGTTGTACCTGCAAAAACAAGAAAAGGTTGAAAACACAGAAGACAGACACACCCACACACAAAACACTCCACACACACAACACGCACACGCACCAACACACACAGACACAGAGACACACACACACACACACACACACACACACACACACGTACGTACACAGACAAGTACGCACACACACACACGCTCAGTGAGAGCACACATTTAGGATAAAGGAGAGAGAAGCACAGGTCAAATATAACAGATAATAAATTCCTATATGCAATATTAATTAAGTAAAACTTTAAGATTCTAAAGCAGCCCCCCCGGTCAGGCAGATAGTGCAAAAACAGTATGCAAACGGTGGCGAGGAACCCAAAACTCTAATCGAGAAAAAAAACCTCAGGAGAACCCAGGCCCAACCAGGGGATTCCAGTTCCCCTCTGGCAAAAGCTGCTGCCTCTGCACAAGCTCCAGAGAACTTGCACAACAAGGCTAAATAAAATAAATAAACTTAATAATAAAATAAATTGTAGTTTAAGATTATCATTAATAATCTAATAGCATTTGAAGTTTTGTGGTGAAGACATGTCAAGAGACCGCGTCCTTCTTTATCCAGCTCTATCATCTCAGCTCTTGTCAGGTCCCCACTTCCCATTCTCCACTCTACCATCAGGTCAGGCCATGAACTGCATCCTGCTCGCTGTGGTAACCTTGGAACAATGAGACAAGACTGGCTGAGAGTAGAGTACTGTTCTGTACTCTTTGATGCAACAAGTACATCAGTTGTGTTTTTGGTTCCGGTTGATCTAACTAATGCAGCCTAAACCCTCTGAAGATTTATATTATGGAAGAGTAGTGTATGCAAGATTAAAAAGATGCGTCTTTAGTCTAGATTTAAACTGACAGAGTGTGTCTGCCTCCCGGACAGTGCAGGGAAGACTATTCCAAAGTTTAGGCGCTAGATAGGAAAAGGATCTACCACCTGCACTTGATTTTGAAATTCTAGGTATTACCAACTGACAGGACGCCTGAGAGCGTAATGCACGTGAAGGACTGTAATACAAAAGGAGTTCATTCAAGTACTGAGGAGCTAAACCATGTAAGGCTTTATAGGTAATAAGCAAGATTTTAAAGTTAACGCGATGCTTTATAGGTAACCAGTGCAAGGTTGACAGAACCGGGCTAATATGTTCATACTTTTTTGTACGTGTAAGAACTCGAGCTGCCGCGTTTTGGACCAATTGGAGTTTTTGTAATAAGCCTGCAGGGCAACCACCTAACAGTGCATTACAGTAATCTAGTCTTGATGTCATGAATGCATGAATTAACTTCTCTGCATCTGAGATTGACAGCATATGACGTAGTTTAGATATATTCTTAAAATGGAAAAACGCAATTTTACAGGTGTTGGCGACGTGGCTCTCAAATGACAGATTACTATCGAATAGAACGCCAAGATTCTTTGCTGACGACGAGGGTTTTATGGAACATCCGTCAATAGTTAAACAGTATTCTTGGTTGTTACTTATAGCAGTTTTCGGTCCAATAAGTAACACTTCCGTTTTGTCCGAGTTCAGTAATAAAAAGTTGTTACTCATCCAGTTTTTTATATCGACTATGCATTCCATTATTCGATGGAACTGCTGTGTTTCATGAGGCTTCGAGGAAATATAAAGTTGAGTATCATCAGCATAACAGTGAAAGCTAACTCCGTGTCGCTTTATTATATCTCCTAGAGGTAGCATGTATAATGCGAAGAGCAGAGGCCCTAAGACTGAGCCCTGTGGTACACCGTACTGGACTTGCGATTTGCGTGACACCTCATTGTTTATTGCTACAAATTGAAAACGGTCGGATAAATAAGATTTAAACCATTTCAAAGCTATTCCCTTAATGCCGACATAATTTTCGAGTCTATGTAGGAGTGTGCTGTGGTCAATGGTATCGAATGCAGCACTAAGGTCTAGCAGCACCAATAACGAGATACAACCTCGGTCAGACGCCAATAGCAGATCATTTGTAACTCTGATCAAAGCAGTCTCTGTACTGTGACATGCTCTAAATCCAGACTGGAATTCTTCATTGATGTCATTCCTTTGGAGGAAGGAGCATAATTGAGTTGAAACTACTTTTTCCAGAACTTTAGATATGAAAGGTAGATTCGATATAGGCCTGTAGTTCCTTAGTTCTCTAGGGTCGAGTTGGGGTTTTTTGACAAGGGGCCTTATAACAGCCACCTTATATGCTTTAGGCACATGTCCTAATGTCAGAGATGAGTTAATAATACCAAGAAGAGGATCTATAATTTCTGGGAGCATCTCTTTCAGTAGATTTGTAGGTATAGGGTCTAGTATGCATGTTGTTGATTTAGATGATCTAATAATTTTAGACAGCTCATCTTGATCTACGGTATAAAATAATTGCATTTTCTCCTTAAGGGCGCTGTAGTTAGTTTGTTCAGCGGGTTTCACTTCTGATTGCATTGTTATAATTTTTTCTCTAATATCTTGGATTTTATATGTGAAGTAGTTCATAAATTCATCACTGCTATGCTGATATACAGGATCAGAAGTCACTGACGATTTATTTTTTGTTAATTTAGCCACCGTGTTAAATAAAAACCTAGGGTTGTGCTGGTTTTCTTCTATTAGTGATGAAAAGTAGGCGGATCTAGAAGTTATTAGGGCTTTCCTGTATTTTCGAATACTATCCTTCCATGCTGTACGAAATACCTCTAATTTAGTTTTCTTAAAGTTGCGCTCCATTTTTCGGGCCGCTTTCTTTAGAGCCTGAGTGTGTTCATTATACCACGGTGTGGGGCTGCCATTTTTAATCTTCTTTAAACGTAGTGGAGCAACTGTGTCTAGCGTTACCGAGAAGGTGGAATTAAAATTTTCAGTGGTAATGTCAAGATCTTCAACGTTATTTCTCATGATTTGAGACAATTCGGGCAGATTATCGAGAAACGCATCTTTGGTAGTTGAAGTTATTGTTCTACCATATTTGTAACAATGAGTTTTATTTGCAGCCGTAGGCCAGTGAAGCAAACATAATACCAGATAATGATCCGAAATGTCTTCACTCTGCTGAAGGATTTTAACGTCGTCCACATTTATACCGTAAGACAGTATTAAATCTAAAGTATGATTACGAAGGTGAGTGGGTCCTGACACATGTTGACTAATGCCCATGGAGTTAAGAGTGTCTTTGAAAGCCATTCCTAAGGCATCTGTAACGTTATCTACGTGGATGTTAAAGTCACCAACGACAAGGAGTCTATCTGCGGCCAGTACTAGTTCTGATAAGAACCCACCAAATTCTTTAATAAAATCTGTGTGGTGCCCTGGAGGCCTATATACAATAGCTAGAATCAATTTAAAAAGTGTTTTATCTTTAGTATTAGGTGTTGAAACATGAAGAACCATGACTTCAAAAGAATTATATTTAGAGTTCGACTTCTGGGAAATGCTAAGAGAGTTATTGTAAAGTGCTGCGACACCTCCCCCTCTGCCTTTTAGACGAGGCTCGTGTTTATAATAATAATCTTGGGGGACAGATTCATTTAAAGCAATATAATCATCTGGTTTTAGCCATGTTTCTGTCAAACAGAGCATGTCTATTTTATGATCTGTTATCATATCGTTAACAAAAAGTGCTTTATTAGAGAGAGATCTAATATTTAGCAATCCGAGTCGTAACAGTTGATTATCTGTATTTTGTTCATGTTTAGTTTGTTTAACGTTTATTAAATTACTTTCAAGAGGTTTACGCATTATTTTATGTTTGCTAATCCGGGGGACAGACACAGTCTCTATTTTGTGATGTTTGGGAGAACGGATTACTACATGTTGTACATTTTGTGTATTCTGCGACGTGAGACGGCAAGCAGACAGTTGGTTAAGCCATACTGTCTGCTCCCTGACCTGGGCCCCAGCGAGTCAAGTTTTAGCATTAGCATTAAGACTTTTTGCCATATTTCTAGACAGGATGGAAGTCCCAGCCCAGGAGGGATGGAGACCATCTCGTTTCAACAGGTCAGGTCTGCCCTCAAAACTCTTCCAGTTATTTATAAAAACTATATCATTCTGCAGGCACCACTCAGACAACCAGCCATTTAGTGATGATAATCTGCTATAAATCTCATCACCACGATAAGCAGTGAGGGGGCCAGAGAATATTACAGTGTCTGACATCATGCTTGCGAGCTCACACACCTCTTTAATGTTATCTTTTGTGATCTCCGATTGACGGAGTCGAACATCATTTGTGCCGACGTGAATGACAATCTTACTGAATTTACGATTAGCCTTAGCCAGCACATTTAAATTTGACTTGATGTCAGGCGCTCTGGCTCCCGGTAAACATTGGACTATGGTGGCTGGTGCCTCTATGTTAACGTTCCGAACAATAGAATCACCGATAACTAGGGCACTTTCAGCAGGTTTCTCAGTCGGTGCGTCACTGAGCGGGGCAAACCTGTTCGAGACTGTAATCGGAACGGTCGAGTGATGTTTTGTCCTGCGACTACGCCGTCTCACAGTCACGAAGTTTCCCAGCTGCGGAGGATTTTCAACCGGAACCGAGCTGTGTGCGCTAATGTTGCTCGCATCCAAAGTGTTTTCTATCGTCGTTAAACTCTTACTATCCTCAGATAAAGATTGGATGCGAGACTCTAATTCTAAGATCTTCTCTGTCAGCCTAACTATTTCCCTGCATTTATCGCATATAAAGCCCTCGCAGCTGACAGAGAAGGCTAAGCTAAACATATGACATGAGGTGCAAGTAACAATAATAGGAATAGAAGCCATAACTCACCGGATTTGAAGTGCAATTCCAACTTACCAAGGTTGCTCGATGGATCGTAGTATACTCGCTTAAAAAGAGAAACAGTTAGCACACAAGACAAACCAGAGGCAAGATGATATTCCACAGTGTGAACAGAAAGCAAGCTAACACGCTATTGCTATGCTAACGGCGTTAAGTTAACTATCACTTTTGGTTTAGACTCTTCCAAGTAAATAACAGGAACAGGGATATTGAGATATCAGGATAAGTTAGCAACGACAATAATAATTAACGATAATAAAATACACTAATATTAGAGCGAAGTGATAAGAGCACTGATACAAACAAGCTGCCGGCAGCGATGCAGGAAACAGGAAACAGGAAGCAGACTAGTGGGGATCACTCATCTGTGCAAGGTTCAGCCAGAGGTGTCTCTCCTGGACCACAAGTGTGGACATTGCCCGACCCGCGCGGTCACCTTGGTCGCCCGTAGAGTGAGGTGCGGAGGCGTGGAGTTCCTGCATAAGCACTGGGTTCGGTCTTACCCTCGTGGAGCTCTCTCAACGCCTTGGCCTGATGGACCTGCAGGATGGCCATAGTTTGGAGAGAGGAGGCAGCTTGGCCCGCAGCAGTGTAAGCTCTCGACACCAGAGATGCCGAAAAACCTACATGCTTTGGACGGGAGTCTAGGTCGAGCCCCCCAGGTGGAGTGTGTCGTCGCAGTGCACTTGTGACATCGACATATCCTCTAGCTGCCCCACCATCGAGGGAAGAAAGGGCGACGGAACTAGTTTGACATGCACGCGCCGAAAGGGGGCATTTCGAGGTCTTACTAAGTTCCTCATGCACTTCCGGGAAAACACGGCACTGGGGGCGGGCGCGGCTTGGAGACGTGCTCAAACCCGAGGTACCATGTATCCAGCCACGAGCTTTGGGAGAGGTAGTTCGGTGCACTGCAACCCAATGCCGGCGCCCCGGGAAAGCATGGCTGACATTTCGACGTCCGCTTCTTCCTGGGCTTGACTCCCCGAGGGAGGGAGCTCCTAGGAATCGTCGGAGTCAGATGCCAGTTAGTCACCCTCCGATGCTGCAAGGGACATCATCATCATCACGCACCGATTCCGAATACGTGGTTGAGGAACAAGACGGTGGGACCGTCTCTTGGGGAACGGTCAGATGAGCGAGAAGGGGTGCGAATGGTCCGCGAGCCAGTGGCTAACGGATTAGGTTCACAGTAATCCTCATATCACCCTCGCTGCTCGCCGTAGCGGACAGCAGGGCCATAGCCACTGCTGTCACGGAATGGGAAGCAGACAAGGTGGTGGCTGAGTCCCGTGGGAACACAGCCACCCGTGAACGCAACGTCTGAATCGTCAACCGCCCGCAGTGCGGGCAGGACATATCCACAACGTCTGCCCCAGCGTACTGGAAGCAGACATCGTGTCCGTCCCCCTCCTCGATGAGTGTGTTGCACCCACGAGAACAGCGGGACATGCCACGCACTCGAACTCGAACACTTCTGGAACTGCTGAGATGCCCAGTGGAAGTCGCCGCAGGAAGGGACAGTCCGCTGCACCACGTCGTAAGATTCCAGCAGTAATTCAGCGTAGAGCTTGAAGTCTCGAAGTCGATCATGTGTGAAGGCTCCGAAGAACAAAAGGTGAATGAATGCAGCACGCCGTCTCCCTTTTATACCCGGATATCCGGGGTGGAGTCTGGCATGCAAATTTAATTCACCAATTTCATTGGCCTTTTCTAAAATAGTCGGAAGCGATAGGTTCTCAAGGGCGAACCCCATCTGTTGGTTCGACACAACATCGAGAGACCGACAGAAAGGGAACTCTATTTTTCCTACTAACCAGCGCTTTTACTGCAAAAACAATATTTTCATTTACTGACTGACTGACCCCAACTAAAGCCCTACTGGGTACATCAAAAGAAAATCATTTCATTTAATACCTAAGTAAGCCTTTGAAGCTTCTGCCTGGTTTCACCCACACATGCCCTCTGTATTTCACATACTGTAGACACACAAAGGCTTATTAAGTCAGAAGAAGATATATGCTGGTTACTTGCTTATTTGTGAAAGTAGATTGTTCTCTCCTGTTCACCTCAGTTCGAAATGAGCATTTCCAGCTTTTATCTACATAGCTATGCTGGTTCTATATAGTGTGATGTTCTAAATATATGGTTTAAAAATATAAATTATGTCCTCAGCTAGGGTCCCCCAATGAATCTAAGCCATTTCCACCGCTGGTGCCCATGCAGAATGCTAGTTATAAAGTGATATTGCTAAATGACATTTAACTACCTGGAATACCCTAAAAACACAGAGCGTATTTGGCAATCATTCACAACACCCGGTGCCAACTTAGGTTAGTGACAGTTTTTGCATTGAAGACTCGTACCCTGTCAAGATACAATGAACTGTTTATGACAATCTGATTTTACAGGATTTTGTAATTATATCATGAGTTGGCTGTTTAATATGAATTTGTAGGAAGTAAATTGTACAAAAACATATGAGAAATAACCAATAATGAAGCCCCACCTCTAACGCCATCCCTAAATCAACTCAAAAGCACATCATACCAAAATGTATGGTACTACATACCTTAATGTTTTACATACCATACCATGTACATACCATAACCTATTACTTTCTGCATAGTTACTTCTTAACAACGGACCATTATTTTAAAGTGTTACCTATTTAACTTACCAATAATGGAAACTATACATAAACGTTAATTAATTGTTATATTTTATATTTTCTTAAATATATGCATGGTTATGTGTTTATGAAAACAAATTAATATGCACAGTACAGACATATATTATGTAAACACAAACTTTTAGTCTAGATGACAGCCCTAGTGGAAATAGAAAAAAATGACTTTACTGCAACTATTTTATTAAGCTATTTCAGAAAACAAAAAAAGACATTTTTCAAAACCTAAAGCAGGCACATTAGCAAAATAAATGCCTCTCATATTTGCTCTTGATACTGTAGCAAGTTCACACAATTTCCATTTTCTTTCGAAAGCTTGCATATCATGTTTATTAATGGTGGCAACATGGAAAATAGAAGGTGAGTCTAAAAAAATTAGATGAGAAAAGTGGGTCACCAAGGAAACATCAGTGATAAGGTGTAAAAAACCCAAGCAAATTAGATCTGATAGCAGAAAAAAACAACACACTTCACATACAGAAATGACTATGAAACTGTATTTTATTTATGTAAAATGTTATGCTTTGATACACTCATAAATGTTTTGTCCTGTCTCTCACACATTCCCAGAGTCAAAGTCAACATCTCAGGCTTCTGTTCCTCCAGGAGATGTTGTATTAGTACCTCAGGGAAGCAATGAGAAAAAAGCTGAGTGTGCTCACTTGCCACATTCCCTAACAAGATTAGCGCACACTGAATGTTTGTCTCAGCTCACAGGCGTATCACATTCTTAATAAATGTGTTACCATAGCCGCGGGAACGTATTTTGAGCAGGGTGCTGTGATTTCAGATCACATCCACCATTGACTCCCATAGAATTTATTTTCCCTACTTTGGCAGTAAAGGGTGATGAGATCTGTTTGGTTACTGACATTCTTTCAAATATCTTCCTTTGTGTTCAGCAGAACAAAGACATTTATACAGGTTTGGAACAATCTGAGGGTGAGAAAATGATGACAGAATTTTCATTTTTGGGTCAACAATCTCTTTAACCGAGAGGGCCAGTTCTTCTCTGGCATATTAATGTAACACTGCTACAACTAGAAAGGATGAATACTGTGAGAATCTACAGAAGCAAGCAGCCAGTCAAGCGGGAAGATATTGCAGGAAAAAAGACTATGAAGTCTGTCCCATATTAATAGAGGTTCCAGATGCTCGTCCTTGTGCCACCTGATGATGAATACAGCCACAACCTGGGTCAGTTGTGGCTGTATTCATCATCAGGTGGCACAAGGACGAGCATCTGGCTCAACTAAAGCTAGGTCTGACACCCTCTGGTGTCCTTTGGAGACCAGGGATGGGACATGGAAACAAAACAAACTGATATTAGCACAGAGATCGCTCACGAACAGTGTAAGAAGGTTACACAGTAAGATGGAGGTGTGTGTGTGTCTCTCTCTCTTCTGACTAAGTGAAGTACAGTATATTGCATAAACTAGTTATATGCAGTTATTGTCTATACCTGTATTTTGTGTGACGCTCCTATTTTCTTCATTAAGATAACTTCCGCTGTCAACAACCATATATCTCAGTTTACCCTCAGTATATTCCATAATATGTGAAATAGGATTTGCATCTACCTTCTGTTAACTCTTGTATAGTTTAAATAGCATCTATCTGCACTTAGTATAAATAATACACAATAAATACAATAATTAGACCGAATTAGAATATTCAATAGATTGATCAAGCCAGAATTGAATTGGGTTGGGTAAAAATGCTAAATTGCTTTTTGACTCTCTCATTGATTTTATTCAACTTTTTAAAGGTCCAATGTGTCATTTCCATTGACAGGATCTATTAACGAATGCAATTTTGTGTTCTGCGGAAGGAAGAAAGTCAAATAGGTTCTAAATGACAAGAGGGTGAGTAAATGATGACAGACTTGTCATTCTCGGGTGAACTATATCACTTTAAAGCATACCTGTATATAGCGAGCAGTGCCATTGTGTATTCTTTCAAAACTAGCTACTGGCCTGACATGCATAACACATCATTTTAGTCATTATCTCATATTCGTTTGAAAGCTTACAACGTTGTTAACTTTTTAAACATGTTATCTATAATGTTGTTGTGTACAGTCAAATTTTCCATTATTATTATTTTCTTTAAGACCAGATTTGTTAACCATTATAATTTTTTTAAGTATAAATGAAGGGATGTCAGCACTTCTGGCATCTCTTCTCCACCCTGACTCACTGAGGACATCCACCTTCTGGTTGATGCAGGCTTTAGTTGTGTTTCATCACTCATGATGCTGAGCATCATCCAGTCAAACTGGAGCCGGTTCTGTCAGAGTCAGATGTCCCGAGAAACACAGAACCAAGACAAAATTAGTAGTGCAGAGGTCACTCACATGTATTGTAAAAATGACACAATATAACAAACGTTTTAGTTTATCCGTGATCCGTACGGACTGCACCAAAAGACTCGGAATGCATGTGACCTGCAAACATAAAAGACAGTTTAAAAACACGGTAGTGACGCACGCTCATAATACAGTAACAGAAGCAAGAAAGAGTCACGGCCGTAAAAGAGCAGGTAATAGAAACTGAAGAGTAAAAGACCTTCCTTAAATCTTACAGCACCTGTCACATTCATATGATCTCCAGAGATCTGTCCATCATTTATTTGCTCTGACTCCATGTTTATGTTTATATTTATTCCTATTTAAAATGTGTGTGTATTCATATTTAAACAGTTTTAAGTTTAACCACGATAAAATTTACAATTGTTACCATGTCATTTGAATTATCAAAAAAAAAAGTTTTTAAAAACTAACAGTAATTACTGTCAAGCATCAGCTAAATCATCAGGGCATCACTAAATGTCTTGGTTACGTATGTAACCTCAGTTCCCTGATGGAGGGAACGAGACGTTGTGTCGAGCCGACAGATGGGGTTCGTCCTTGAGAAACAATCGCTTCCGACTACTTAGAAAAAGCCAATGAAATTGCCGAATGAAATTTGCATGCCGGACTCCTCCTGCTGCCTCATTCATTCACCTTTGTTCTGAGGAGCCTGAGACCTCTCACGACTGCTGCAGTGGGAAGCACATGTTGTGGAAAGAAGGACACAACATCTCGTTCCCTCCATCAGGGAACTGAGGTTACATCCTTAACCAAGATGTTCCCTTTCTGTCAGTCTCTCGACGTTGTGTCGAGCCGACAGATGGGGTTCCGAAGGAAAACGCCACAACACTGTGCCCTGTCACAATCTCCAGCGAAGCAACGGTGACTGGCCTGGGCGTGTCAGCCGTGAGCGCTAACGCGAAATTGTAACCTACCAGTGGGTAGGTAGGGGGTCCCAGAGCTTTTCTTGAAAGGTGGGAAGGCCCCTCCCTTCGGCCTCACAGGCCACTGGGTAAGCGCTACTTCCTCAAATGGGGGATGCGCTACAGAGACCACTTCCTACCGCAGGGAGGAGTTTAGTGGAGATACCAACATGGTCTCACCGTTAGGGGAGAACTCATGGGAGGAAAGTGCGGACTGAAGGAGTTAACCGCAAGGTGGAGTTCCACCTAGGGAAGGTCATGGGTTACCAAGGTGGGAACCAATCATGAGGATATTAGATTATGCTATTAGATTATTAATGATAATCTTAAACTATAATTAATTTTATTATTAAGTTTATTTATTTTATTTAGCCTTTGTGCAAGTTCTCTGGAGCTTGTGCAGAGGCAGCAGCTTTTGCCAGAGGGGAACTGGAATCCCCTGGTTGGGCCTGGGTTCTCCTGAGGTTTTTTTTCTCGATTAGAGTTTTGGGTTCCTCGCCACCGTTTGCATACTGTTTTTGCACTATCTGCCTGACCGGGGGGGCTGCTTTAGAATCTTAAAGTTTTACTTAATTAATATTGCATATAGGAATTTATAGTCTGTTATATTTGACCTGTGCTTCTCTCTCCTTTATCCTAAATGTGTGCTCTCACTGAGCGTGTGTGTGTGTGCGTACTTGTCTGTGTACGTACGTGTGTGTGTGTGTGTGTGTGTCTGTGTGTGTGTGTGTGTGTGTGTGTGTGTGTGTGTGTGTGTGTGTGTGTGTGTGTGTGTGTGTGTGTCTCTGTGTGTTTGTGTGTTGGTGCGTGTGCGTGTTGTGTGTGTGGAGTGTTTTGTGTGTGGGTGTGTCTGTCTTCTGTGTTTTCAACCTTTTCTTGTTTTTGCAGGTACAACTTTGATTGTTTTGCTTGTAGTCAATGTGTCTCATGTACAGCTGCTTTGTAACAATGAAAATTGTAAAAGCGCTATATAAATAAAGTTGAGTTGAGTTGAGGATACATCAGACGGAACCGCCCTGCTGGGGGGTTACAACATCCGGTAGCACTAGGTCCGGTTAGAGCTATGTTGTGGATAACTCAGTTGTACCCGGCCTAAGGGGCAGGGCTGCTCTGCCCAGCCCGCCCGCAGGAGGTGCTTGATTAGTGATGGATGGAGTGCCTGTTCTTCACCCAGTGGGGGATGAAGGGAGGCTAGTTTAGTACGCGGAGCCCCCTAGAAGAAAGGGGGGGTAGGTACTGTCATAGGCGTAAACCCTACCGGCCGCCGGTCTTGCCTGATGCCTGCAAGACTCGAGCTGATACCGGTTTTATGCGGAGGCTGTAGAACCTCGCGAAGGTGATGGATGTAGCCCAACCCGCAGCTCTGCAGATGTCTGCCAGAGAGGCGCCTCGAGCCAGTGCCCACGAGGAGGCTATACTCCGTGTGGAAAGAGCTCTCACCCAGTGGGCGCGGGCGAACTTAGGACAGGTACGTCATAGTGACGGTGTCCATGATCCAGTGTGCCAATCTCTGTTTGAGACAGCCCTCCCTGCTGATCTCCAAAACAGAGAAAGAGCTCCTCAGAGCTACTGCGGCTCTGTGTGCGGTCCAAGCAGAGGCGTAATGCGCGTACTGGACACAACACGGATGGGGTTGGGTCTTCCACCCTGGTGGGGAGCACCTATAAGTTCACCACATGGTGTCTAGGGGGAGTGGTGGGAACTTTGGGCACGTAGCCGGGCCGGAGTCTCAGGATAGCGTGAAAATCACCGGGCCCGAGTTCTAGGCAATCTGTGGACACGGAGAATGCTTGTAGGTCCGCTACCCTCTTGAGCGCCATCTGGAGAGCAGTCTTCATCGTGAGGAGAGAAAGAGCGGCATCTCCGAGGGGCTCCAGGACCGCATCAAGGTCTCAAGAGGGTACGGAGCGCGGGTGAGGCGGTAGCCTTCCCACGCCCCTTAGGAACCAAAAGATCAGGTTGTGCTGTCCTAGAGACTTACCAGCAACTGAGTCGTGATGAGCGGCAATAGCGGCTACATACACGTTCAGTGTGGAAGGGGAGAGATTACTCTCGAATCTCTGGAAGGACAGCACGTTCCCAATCGAGCAACTCCGCGGGTCTTCTCTTCGAGAAGAGCACCAGGATGAGAAGAGGCACCACTTACAGGCGTATAGCCGCCTAGTGTCCAGGGCCCTAGCCTGAGTGATGGTCTTAACCGCTGCAAGGGGTAGGCCACTCAGGATCACCTCTTCCCGTCCAGGGGCCAGACATGGAGGTTCCAGAGGTCTGGCCTGGGATGCCATAACGTGCCCTTCCCCTGGGAAAGCAGGTCCTTCGTCAGGGGAATCGGCCAGGGGGGAGCTGTTGTCAAGAGCATTAGCTCCGAGAACCAAGTCCGGTTGGGCCAGTATGGTGCAACTAGTACACTTGATGCTCATCTTTCCTGACCTTGCACAGGGTCTGTGCAATGAGGCTCACTGGGGGGGAAGGCGTACTTCCACTTGTCCCACGGCCAGCTGTGCGCTACAGCATCCGTGCCGAGGGAGGCCTCTAGCGGGTACGAGTACCCTAGCGGGCAATGGGTGGTGTCCAGGGAGGCGAACAGGTCTTCCTGAGCCCGCCCGAACTGTACCCAATGAGCTGGACTGCGCGGGGGTGGAGTCACCACTCTCCGCGAGGCGTCAACTGACGAGAGAGCGCATTGGCTGTCTGGTTCAGGTCGCCTGGGATATGTGTGGCTCGCAGGGATCTGATCACCTGCGGACTCCACAGGAGGAGGGGTCGGGCGAGTCGTGTTAGCTGCCGTGAGCGAACGCCACCCTGACGTTGATACACACTATGGCAGTAGTGCTGTCCGAACGGACCAGCACGTGCTTGTCCTGCACGAGAGGTTGTAGCTCCTTCAGTGCAAGTAGCACATCCAACAACTCTAGGCAGTTGATATGCCTGCGCAGGCGGGGGCCCGTCCATTGCCTCGACACTGCGTGCCTGTTGCACACGGCACCCCAACCCTGCAGGGAGGCGTCTAACATCACCACGACACGCCTCGTGACCTGCCCGAGAGGGACCCCCATCCGTAGAAAGGTCATTGAAGACCAAGGAGTTAGGGTGCGTCGGCAGAGAGGCGTAATCACCATCCGCCTGCTGCCGGTGTGCTACGCTCTCCAGGGAACTCGACTCTGTAGCCAGTGTTGGAGCGGTCTCATGTGCATCAACCCGAAGGGTATCACCACCGCCGAGGATTCCATGTGCACAGGAGCCTCTGAACTTGTTTCAGGGGGACCGCTGACTGCTTGAAATATTCCAGGCAGTTCAACACTGACTGAGCGCGTTCTGTAGTCAGTCGCACTGTAATGGAGACAGAGTTGAGTTCCATACCAAGAAAGAGGATGCTCTTGGCCTTCAACGCCTTGGCCTGATGGACCTGCAGGATGGCCATAGCGTGGAGAGAGGGAACAGCTTGGCCCGCAGCAAAGTAAGCTCTCGACACCTAAGATGCCGAAAAACCTACATGATTTGGACGGGAGTCTAGGTCGAGCCCCTGGGGGACATCGACGTATCCTCTAGCTGCCCCACCATCGAGGGAAGAAAGGGCGATGGAACTAGTTGACGTGCACACGCCGAAAGGGGGCATTCCAGGTCATACTATGTTCCTCATGCACTTCCGGGAAAACACGGCACTAAGGGCGAGTGCGGCTTGGAGCCGCTCTCAAACCCGAGTTACCATATATCCAGCCGCGAGCTTGGCAGAGGCAGTGCAGTGCACTGCAACCCAATGCCGGCGGCCCGGGAAAGCATGGCTGACATTTCGACATCAGCTTCTTCCTGGGATCGACCCCCCGAGGGAGGGAGTTCCAAGGAATCGTCGGCGTCGGATGCCAGTAAGTCACCCTCCGATGCTGCAACGGACATCTCATCATCACGCACCAATTCCGAATACGTGGTTGAGGAACGAGACGGTCAGACGAGCGAGATGAGGTGCGAATGGTCCACGAGCCGGTGGCTGACGGATTAGCGCTCACAGTAATCCTCATATCACCCTCGCTGCTCGCCCCCGAAGCCACTGCTGTCACGGAACGGGAAGCAGACGAGGTGGTGGCTCAGTCCCGTGGGAACACATCTACCCGTGATGCAACAGCCACCCGTGACGCAACGTCTGAATCGTCAACCGCCCGCAGTGCAGGCAGGACCCCTCCTCGATGAGTGTGTTGCACCCTTGAGAACAGCGGGACATGCCATGCTGGAGAAATTTGCTCTTTTAGCGAAAAAACTCGAACACTTCTGGAACCGCCGAGACGCCGAGAAGTCGCCGCAGGAAGGGACGGTCCGCTGCACCACATCGTAGAACCGGCAGTCTGTGTTGCTAAGTAGTAGCGAAGGTATGCAATTCATGAGCGAAGGCTCCATAGAACAAAAGGTGAATGAATGAGGGACGCCGTCTCCCTTTTATACCCGGATATCCGGGGGCGGAGTCCGGCATGCAAATTTCATTCGCCAATTTCATTGGCCTTTTCTAAGTAGTCGGAAGCGATTGGTTCTCAAGGACGAACCCCATCTGTCGGCTCGACACAACGTCGAGAGACCGACAGAAAGGGAACAGCATCCATTTGGACTTTTAGTCCAAAAATATGCACATTTGGGGAAATACACATAAAACATAAGACCCAAAATCCCGATGCCGATTACAACAAACAGTTACCAACGAGGCTGAATCCAGGGTCCGTGCACATAAATGTAAAATTAGAAAAACAAGTAATTTTTGTGTTTGTTCGAAAATCAGAAATTCTGAAGCAATTACCCAAACACCTATAATTACAAATGAAACTGAGAGACAATTATCCATTCGTGAAGTACTCATTGAAAATGAAAGTTTGAAACCAATTTTCATTTGATTAATTTTGATGGTGAAAATTGAAAAAGAACTGCAAAGCGTTACACGGACCAATCCAGCTCCCTATTCGCCAGCTCCTTATTCGCCTAACTATCCGTTCCACTTTTAAAATTGGTGGACCGTTTAAGCGCCTCCCTTTCAGTGTCACGGGCTTTATATTTAAAGGAACAGCATAACGAACATTTTGACATTGTAGAAAATACTCACATTTCTGTGAAATCTTCATTTTTAAATTTGTTCGTATTAATTTTAGTATAGGACATGCGCCTATATAACATGCTGTGAATTTTAATAACTTTAACTTTCAAAAGTTCGGCATGTCTCTCTCTCTCTTTCTCTCTCTCTCTCTCTCTCTCTCTCTGCAAAAAACCTGAATGTAGTGGGCTATATTACACCGTTCTATAATGAATGAAAGCATTGCATCCCATTCTGAAGCTCCATTTTAAAATATTCCCCCCAGACGACCGCGTGGCATTTAACCATTGTATATTCACATACGGTATTCCAAATATCAGCGTTCTCAAAAAACCGGAAGGTAGAGGGCTACATTATATTCCCCTATAACGAATAATGGAGTTGCAGCCTGTTTTCATGTGTCTTTCTTGAAATATTACCCCAAGACCACCACATTGCATTTAACAATCATATATTCATATATCTCATTCCAGCTGTCATAACTTTCAAAAAATCAATGTTCTCAAAAAACCTGAATGTAGAGGGCTAGATTATATCCCTCTTTAACTAATAATCGAGTTGCAGCCCGTTTTGATGTGTCTTTCTTGAAATATCATCCCCAGATGACCCCATTTCATACTACTATTGTATATTCATATATCTCATTCCATCTTTCATAACTTTCAAAAAATCTATGTTCTCAAAAAAAGCTTAACGTAGAGGGCTAGATTATATCCATCTTTAACGACTAAAAGAGTTGCAACCCATTTTGATGCGTCTTTCTTGAAATATCACCCCTAGAAGACCGCATTGCAGTTAACCATCATATATTCATATAGGCTATTCCAGTGGTAATAACTTTAAAAAAATCTATGTTCTCAAAAAACCTGAACGTAGAGGGCTAGATTATATCCCTCTTTAACGAATAATAGAGTTGCAACCCATTTTGATGCGTCTTTCTTGAAATATCACCCCTAGAAGACCGCATTGCAGTTAACCATCATATATTCATATAGGCTATTCCAGTGGTCATAACTTTAAAAAAATCTATGTTCTCAAAAAACCTGAACGTAGAGGGCTAGATTATATCCCTCTTTAACGAATAATAGAGTTGCAGCCCGTTTTGATGTGTCTTTCTTCAAATATCAGCCCAAGAAGTCCCCATTTCACATTTCCATTGTATATTCACATATGGTATTCAAGCTGTCATATATTGCAAAAAATGTATGTTCTCAAAAAAACCTGAACGTAGAGGGCTAGATTATATTCGTCTTTAACGACTAATAGAGTTGCAGCCTATTTGGATTTGTCTTTTCTGAAATATCATCCCCAGAAAACCGCATGGTATATTAACCATGGTATATTGATAACTTCCAAAATAATATTTGTTATCTAAAAACCCTGAACATATTGTATTACATTACTGCAGTAACTTCATGGTTCATTCTTTTGGCAAGAGGGAGTTCCAGAAAATAACTGCATAAAAAACTGAAGAAAATTGAAAAAAAGTTGTCTTGACACTACATTTATTTTCCAACACTGATCATAGTCTTACCTATAAATAATGTGATAATCCTGTACCAAAGCATCTTTCTGCTTGATATCGACTGAAGCCTTCAGTCTTCTTCAGAATCACAATAGTAATGTCAAGGTTCTCAGGTGAGACACACAGACACGGACAGAGGACCCAAGTGCAGACGGGAGGTAAGGGGGTAAACAAGACTTTTAATAAATAATAATACAAAACAAAGACCCACGATGGGGTACATAAAACATGGAAACAAGAACAAGGACTAACTAGACTAAGATAATAACACACTTGCCATTAACCACAATAAACTAAACTGACTACAGCACAGGAACTCACCACGATGACACAAACACAACATAACAGTACAATGATCCAGCACAAAACAGAGGACACAGGGGCATTAAATAAGGGGACAAATCAAGAGGGAACAGGTGTGGGGCATGAAACCAATAACAAGCAATTAAGGAGACGAAATGGCGGGAACAGAGACGCGACACCGGAGAGAAAGAGAATGTGGAAGGCCAAGTGGGCCAAAACTTCTCTCTCCACGTAAAACAAGAGGTTCTGTCATGGTTCTGCCACTAGGTCAAGAAAAGCAAGACAAGATGGGGCAGAACCATGACAAATAAGCTTAAAAACACAGAGAACAAACTGGTGACACTTTACAATAATTCTGTATTTGTTAATATTAGCCTACTCAATGCATTAACTAATATGAAATAAGACTATCAATTGTTGTCAGACTCCCTGTGCATACGAAGATATCACTGGATTATTACAAATTAATGGAAAGCATACTGCAAAATATAAATAATTTGCTCTAAACATTTTATGGGGTGTAAATACTATAACATGCCTACGACTTGCACTTGCACTGTAGTGTACATTTAATTTTTTTGTAGAACATGTTAGCTAAATCATTTAATAACAAATGCTGCACAGTGTTACCGATCAACCTGCTTTGATTTCTTAAAACATAATAATCAGAAAACAAAAATGTTTTGTAAAATCATCTACCTCTGGTGTTACTTCAGCGATAAAGGAAACATTTTGTGCATCGTCTTCATCCAGTGCATTTTTAATGCGATCTGCCAATGATTCAGTCTCTATTTATTTAAAGCAAATATGTCACTCCAATTACCGTTTGAATTTAAAATTAGTAATTAATTTTGAAATAACAATAAGTGACAATAGACAATTGCATTGTTATAGGCATCTCATGAGATCGGGTTGATTATTATTAAGTATACATTTGTGAAAAAAGTACATGAATGTTTTCTCTGTCTAGTCTACATTAAATAATGGAATGTTTATATTGGTATTTGCAAGCCAACAATATGCATGAAAAAAATTCCACTACGCTCTTTGTCAGGCCAAAATAATAATAATAAATATTTTACCTGATATTCATGTCATGGTTCTGCCCCACCTTGTCTTGCTTCTCTTGACCTAGTGGCAGAACCATGATAGAACCTCTTGTTTTATGTGGAGAGAGTCAGTTTTGGTATTCCATATACTCCCTCTCTCCGGTGTGGCGTCTCTGTTCCCGCCCTTTCGTCTCGTTATTGTTTGTTAATTAGTTCATATCCTGCACCTGTCCCCTCTTGATTTATCCCCTTTATAATGCCCTTGTGTCTTCTGTCTCGTGCTGGTTCATTGTACTGTGTCGTGTTTGTGTAATGTGGTGAGTTCCTGTCTTTGAGTTAGTTTAGTTTATTTTGTAGTTGTGATGTGTTTTAGTCTAGTCCTGTTAGTTTAGTTAGTCTTGTTCCTGTTTCCATGTTTGTTACTTTACCCCCACGTGGGTCTTTGTTTTGTTGCTTATTATTTATTAAAATTTGTGTTAACCCCTTACCCGCTGTCTGCACTTGGGTCCTCTGTCCTTGTCTCCGTGTCTCTCACCACCCACCAACCATGACAGAATGAACCAGCCATTTTGGACCCAGCAGACAGAGGGATCTCAGCGGGAGGGGTCGATGCCGCCGGACTCCCTTCCAGGGTTGAATCCGCCGGACTCCCTTGGAGGGTAGAGGCCGCCGGGCTCCAGTCCAGAGTCGGGACCGCCGGACTCCCTTCCGGGGTCGAGACTGCCGGAACCCCGTCCAGGATCGAGACCGCCGGGCTCCCTTCCAGGGTTGAGGTCGTCGGATTCCCCTCCAGGGTTGAGGCCGCCGGTGTCCTGTTCCCGCTGCAGATCCCTGCCGGCCTCCCAGCTGGTGCCCAGGCCTGTCGAGTCGACTGTTTGTGTGTTTGTCCTTGTTTGCTGCCCAGCTGCCAGAGAGCGCTGCCCAGCCGTCGGAGATGCTGCCCAGCTGCCAGAGAGCACTGCCCAGCCGCCGACATCCTGTCCTGTCATGTCGACATCCAGGCCTGCCCAGCCGGTGATAGCTGGTCTCCCAGCCGGCCATCCAGCCGGCGCCATGTCCTGTCCAGCCGGCCATCCAGCCGGCGCCATGTCCTGTCCAGCCGGCCATCCAGCCGGCGCCATGTCCTGTCCAGCCGGCCATCCAGCCGGCGCCATGTCCTGTCCAGCCGGCCATCCAGCCGGCGCCATGTCCTGTCCAGCCGGCCATCCAGCCGGCGCCATGTCCTGTCCAGCCGGCCATCCAGCCGGCGCCATGTCCTGTCCAGCCGGCCATCCAGCCGGCGCCATGTCCTGTCCAGCCGGCCATCCAGCCGGCGCCATGTCCTGTCCAGCCGGCCATCCAGCCGGCGCCATGTCCTGTCCAGCCGGCCATCCAGCCTGCGCCATGTCCTGTCCAGCCGGCCATCCAGCCTGCGCCATGTCCTGTCCAGCCGGCCATCCAGCCGGCGCCATGTCCTGTCCAGCCGGCGCCATGTACTGTCCAGCCGGCCTTCCAGCCGGCACCATGTACTGTCCAGCCGGCCATCCAGCCGGCACCATGTCTTTGTTTGGACTTTTTTTCCCTATGTATCACGTTTTTGGTCGTGTTTTGTATAATTTTTTTTGTCACAGTCTGTCTAGTCTTGTTTGTTCCTTGAGGAGCATCAGGATGCTGCTCCTTAAGGAGGGGCTTCTGTCATGGTTCTGCCCCACCTTGTCTTGCTTCTCTTGACCTAGTGGCAGAACCATGATAGAACCTCTTGTTTTATGTGGAGAGAGTCAGTTTTGGTATTCCATATACTCCCTCTCTCCGGTGTGGCGTCTCTGTTCCTGCCCTTTCGTTGTTTGTTAATTAGTTCATGTCCTGCACCTGTCCCCTCTTGATTTATCCCCTTTATAATGCCCTTGTGTCTTCTGTCTCGTGCTGGTTCATTGTACTGTGTCGTGTTTGTGTAATGTGGTGAGTTCCTGTCTTTGAGTTAGTTTATTTTGTAGTTGTGATGTGTTTTAGTCTAGTCCTGTTAGTTTAGTTAGTCTTGTTCCTGTTTCCATGTTTGTTACTTTACCCCCACGTGGGTCTTTGTTTTGTTGCTTATTATTTATTAAAATTTGTGTTAACCCCTTACCTGCTGTCTGCACTTGGGTCCTCTGTCCTTGTCTCCGTGTCTCTCACCACCCACCATTCATGACAATTCATTAAAAATCGCAATGAAAGAGTGTCTCAACATTTTAAACTTCGGGTCAAATCTCGGATGTTTGTGGAGATGCATTCTATTTGACCTCAAAACGTCCACTTTCAGGTCATGTGCAACTTCCTGTGAAAAATTATTACAAGTAACAAGTTGGATACTGTTTAAGATAAACATATTTGGTATGCCATTTTAAAAGCTAGAAACAAACAAACAAAACTTAAACTTTTACTCAAGCAAAGTGCACTAATCAATAATACATTACTTTATTTCCTCATCTGTTAGGACGTCTGCTATAAGTCCTTGTCTAATCACTTTCCGGGTACTGTAATTAAAAAGAATAATAATAAACTTGTCTTGTAAAACTGTAAATGGATTTTATTCTGCATGGTTACCCACCTCACACATGGATAAGGACTCTGCATTTGGCAGCCACAGTTGAAGGGGATGTCTGAGTCAACATTATTTTCATCTATACCTGTGCAGTCAGTATGTAGCCATCCTGCACAAGTATTGCACTTGAACCATGTCACATTCTTTATATGACCATTTACAGTTCTGTAAATAAACATATTACTTTTAAAATAAATGAATATGTAACATATATGTGCATATTTCGTTAATACATGAAACGTGTATATTATCATTACCCTTTCCCCACTTGTGTATTTTCATTTTGGCCCACCCAATATAGTTTTTTCACATTTTAACTTGACTTTTAACAACAGTATGGTTAAATTAATAAAGATAATAATAATGTATAATGTACATATGTGTCACGAACTGGCAGAAAGAACCCAATAGCAGGCAGGCGTGAAGGGGTTAACAAGGGTATTTATTATATAAAAAACAAAACAAAACACCCTCGATGGGGAAAAAACGAAACTAAGAATCTGTATTAAACAAACAAGACTTACCACGTGGGGGCAAAAGGAAAAACAAGAACAGCAAAACCCTAACTAAAAACACGACACAACGTCTTAAATAAAACAAGGCAGGATAAAACTAAAGCAAAAACACAAAACTCACAGTTCTCAAACAAGGCATGGAACAGGAACACGGGCGACAACACGAGCATGAACAGGAACAGGAACACGAGCATGAACAGGAACAGGAACACGAGCATGAACAGGAACAGGAACAGGAACAGGAACACGAGCACGAGCACGAGCACGAGCACGAACAGGAACAGGAACAGGAACAGGAACAGGAACAGGAACAGGAACAGGAACAGGAACAGGAACACGGGCGACAACACGAGCATGAACACATACACAACGCAATACAAGAGCACAAGACAAAGAAACAAGAGGATATATATAGGGAAGACAAACGAGGGATAATTACATGGGGCAGGTGTGGGACATTAAACACTCAGGGAAAGATCACAAGGAAACGAGAGGAATGGGGCCAATGACAAGATACTGGAGAGAACGTATATTATTGTCAAACGGACAACAATATGTTTCTCTCCACACATAACCAAAGACTTTGTCATGGCTCTGCTACAGGACCAAGAAAAACATGACTAAGGAAGCAGAGCCATGACACATATGTATTAGTAGTGGTAATAGTATTTTTAAATCCTTTACTTATATCTGGTCCTTTAGTAGCAGCAAGCAGAAATGTACTGTGCCATGCAGGGCCCGTTCTCTTCAGGTTTTGATCTCTGTAGTGTAATAATAAAATAGTTTATTTTAACATTTTTTATTAAAACATGTTATTACAATGAATAATAAAAATGTATTTAACAATATTAACATATCTGTATAATTGACAACATGAAATAGCTTCCTGCAATGGCTCACTGTCCCATATTCACACATTAATGAGTTAATTACCTTTGTGGATGTGTCTTGTTCCTCCTCATTAGAAATCTTATTAAAAATGTATAAAATGTCACAATTTCAGTGCTATTTTTAGTTAATGTGAAATAAATTAATTTTAAACATTACAAGTGTTGTTGCTTTATTAAGGTGGACTTAATAGCTTATTTTATAAAACATCAATATATTAAATACGGAGTAATAAACAATATGTAAACACTGCAAAAAAACAACACACAAATATATGACTGTATTACTGGTATTACTTCAATTTTTTTTGTATTTGCAGTACCTCTGTGTCAATTCCATGTAATATTCTGGTAGTAGCCTATAAAATAAAATTAAGTTGTAATGGCGTCTTAAATGCATTCACAAAGTCCAAAACAGTAAAACCAACTCCCTTGTTGATTATGTATGTTTTTGAATTGTTTTTAAATTGTAATGCCATCAATGATACTAAGTCATTATTATGAGTTACTTAGTTTCTCATTATTTTGAGATACTTAAGTCGAAATGTCGACTTAGTTTTGTCGTGATCTCAGTCCTGTCGTGGTCTTTTTGTGTCTTGGGGGAATGTTTGTTTTGTTGAACTCTTGGAGAACCGTTCTGACGGCTCTCCATGTGTTCGGTGTCTGCGTCACTTGCACCGCCCCCCGTGTCTCCCCGTCAGGCTTTGTTAGTCTCTTCATATTGCTCCAGTGCCTTTTTCTTCTCTGTCATCTACTCCTGTGTCCCTCAGTACCCATTGGCGTCTCGGACCACTGCTCTCTACACAACCCGACACTACTTCCCCAGCGATCGCCTCTGCTGTTCGGATTCTGCCAGCGGGTCAAGCCTTCTCCCCGCTGAGCGTGCACTTCGGAGGAGCCAGGATTCCCCGTTCAGATTTTTCCATTGATTCTCACTGTGAGTGCCGTCGGGTCGAGCTACCGTTTCTCCAAAGCGGTCCATTTTGTTCCCCTACCCAAGCTTCCCTCCGCCCAGGAGACCTCTCAACTGTTGGTGGACCACGTCTTTCGCTTACATGGGTTACCCACTGATGTCGTGTCCGATAGGGGTCCTCAGTTTACTTCCCAGTTTTGGAAAGAATTTTGCAGACAGATCGGGGCCTCAGCAAGTCTGTCTTCCGGTTTCCACCCTCAGACCAATGGGCAGTGCGAGCGAGCCAACCAGGATCTTGAACGCAGACTCTGCTGTCTAACATCACAGAACCCCAGTTCCTGGAGCCAACAGCTCTCCTGGATTGAATACGCCCACAACTCCCTTCCTGTATCCTAGTCAGGTATGTCCCCTTTTCAATGTTCTGTGGGTTACCAACCTCCCCTGTTTCCCTCTCAGGAACTCGATGCTGCGGTTCCTTCTGCCCTGGCCTTCGTTCAGCGTTGTCACCGCACCTGGACGAGGACCAGAAAGGTTCTGGCCCGAACCTCTCAGAAGACCAAAGCAGCGGTGGATCCACCGGTCTTCTCCCCCGGCCTACGTGTGTGGTCAACGGGTATGGCTATCCACCATGGACCTGCCTCTCCGGGTGCCCTCTCGAAATTTGGCTCCCAGGTTCATTGGGCCATTCCGCATCACCAAGGTGGTTAATCCGGTGGCCGTCCGGCTCAAGCTTCCTCCGACTCTCGGTCGAGTTCACCCTGTTTTTCATGTTTCCAGGGTCAATCCTGTCGTCACATCCCCCCTCAACCCCGCTAGCAAACGCACCACCCCTCCCCCCCCCACGCCTTGTCGTCGGATCGCCTGCCTACTCCGTCAGGAAACTGATGGACGTCCGTCGTCGCGGCTGGGGATATCAGTACTTGGTGGACTGGCAGGGCTATGGTGCAGAGGAAAGGAGCTGGGTGCCGTCTCGTGACATCCTGGACCGGTCGCTGATCATGGAGTTCAACCAGAAGCGAGGTGAGCCCCCTCCCTAGGCGCACAGTGGCGCCAGTTGGGGGGGTACTGTTGTGATCTCAGTCCACTCGTGGTCTTTTTGTATCTTGGGGGAATGTTTGTTTTGTTTTGTCAAACTCTTGGAGAATCGTTCTGACTGCTCTCCACGGAGCAAGTATGAGAAAGTTTCTCATTAGTATGAGTTACTACGTCGAAATTTCGATTTAGTTTCTCATTATTATGAGATACTAAGTCATTTTTATGAGTTACTAAGTCGAAATTTTGACTTAGTTTCTCATTATTATGAGATACTAAGTCATTATTATGAGTTACTAAATCGAATTTTGACTTAGTTTGTCATTATTTTGAGAAAGTTTCTGATTATTTTGAGATACTTAAATCATTATTATGAGAAAGTTTCTCATTATATTATGAGTTACTAAGTCGAAATTTTGACTTAGTTTGTCATATTTTTGAGATACTTAAGTCATTATTATGAGAAAGTTTCTCATTATTATGAGTTACTAAATCAAAATTTCGACTTAGTTTCTCATTATTATGAGATACTAAGTCATTATTATGAGTTACTAAATCGAAATTTCGACTTAGTTTCTCATTATTTTGAGATACTAAGTCATAATAATGACTTATAAAATCTAAAAAAATTCCCAACCCTGGCAGAATCGGGCTTCCATAAAAAACGACACCAAAGGGGTACCCTGCGCGTTCAAAATTGACGCAGAAGGACGCTGACCGAGCGTAAATATGTGACGAGTCGGGAGTGAGAATGTGTTGCGCAGACATGTGCATGTCGAAAAGTCGAAATTTCGACTTAGTTTCTCATTATTACGAGATACTAAGTCATTATTATGAGTTAGTTTCTCATTAAGAATGTTAGATTCGGTGCATCCCTAATTATAACAGATTTTATTCTGATTATAAATTTTCCACACAATAACATAATAAATAGAAATGACCAGATTCATTAATTAAAGGAGCAGTGTGCAGGTTATCTGAAGACCAGTAGCCTACATCACGTCGCCACTAGTAATATCCATGGGATTAATTCACGACGTTAATTGAGGACGTGACGTTTCTGGAACATAAGCAAAAATTCTAAGAATCGTAACGTTGCAAAGACGTCCTCAGAACGTGGTCACAAAGTAATGTCACGGCCGACACCGTGACCAAATGAAGACGAACTGTCGACGTCGTCAGGACGTACTGTGTTGCTGGGATGGTGATTTGGCAGGCGGAGGGTTACTGTCACAATTAGAAATAGGAGGTTTGAATTTGTTTCACTCGTTTTAAACTCTTTTTGCATTATGGGTAGGGCTACGGTTGATAGATTTCATGTAAATTAATAATTCATTGACTAACATGCATCCAGCTAAGTGTATGTGTATCCAAATGCACTATGACCAAACTCAAATTTCAGGGGGCTTGTTTGGATTTAGGGATTCAGTTGTTGCAACAGAACTCACGGGTAGGCTACTGTGAGCTAAAATCGTGTACTTTTGTACTTCTAATTGTCCTGGTACTGCAGTATCTGACTCTCAAAGGAACAAATAGCCTGTCTGTATAAATACAACAGTTTCGTCACTGTGTCATCACCACCATTTTTGGCGCACGCACGCACACACACACACGCACGCACGCACGCACGCACGCAC
>NC_079895.1:17026509-17032294 GCF_024868665.1 Triplophysa rosa
GTAATTAATTCAAATGTTTGTCTCTAGTTTAGTTTAGTGTAGTTAGTCCATGTTCTTGTTATCTGTCATGTTTATAGTCTGTTATTTTACCCCCAGATGGGTCTTTGTTTTGTTAATTGTTTATTAAAAGTCTGTTTAACCCCTTACCTCCTGTCTGCACTTGGGTCCTCTGTTCCTTGTCTCCGTGTCTCACCCCGAGAATCATGACAGAATAATCCAGCCAACGTCAGACCCAGCAGACAGAGGGATCTCAGCAGGAGTCGATGCCGCCGGACTCCCTTTTAGGGTTGAAGCCACCGGACTCCCTTCGAGGGTAGAGGCTGCTGGGCTCCCGTCCAGAGTCAGGACCGCTGGACTCCCTTCCGGGTCGAGACTGCCGGGACCCCGTCCAGGATCGAGACCGCCGGGTTCCCTTCCAGGGTTGAGGTCGATGGGTTCCCCTCCAGGGTCAACACCGCCGGTGTCCTGTTCCTGCCACAGATCCCTGCCGGCATCCCAGCTGGTACCCAGGCCTGTCGAAGTCGACACCCCATGTGTTTATGTGTTGTTCCTGTCATTGTTTGCTGCCCAGCTGCCAGAGAGCGCTGCCCAGCCGTCGGAGAACGCTGCCCAGCCACCAGAGAGCGCTGCCCAGTCACCGACTTCCCACCCCGTCTCGTCTCATCGACATCCAGACCTGCTCAGCCGGTGATAGCCGGCCTCCCAGTCGGCCATCCAGCCGGCGCAATGTATTGTCCAGCCGGCCTTCCAGCCGGCGCCATGTACTGTCCAGCCGGCCATGCAGCCGGCGCCATGTCCAGTCCAGCCGGCCATCCAGCCGGCACCATGTACTGTCCAGCTGGCCTTCCAGCCGGCGTCATGTGTTGTCCAGCCGGCGCCATGTGCTGTCCAGCTGGCCTTCGAGCCGACACCATGTCTTTGTTTGAACTTTTTTTCTATGTATCACATTTTTGGATATGTATGGTTATGGTTTGTTTTGTCACAGTCTGTCTACTGCTGTTTGTTCCTTGAGGAGCATCAGGATGCTGCTCCTTAAGGAGGGGCTTCTGTCATGGTTCTGCCCCATCTTGTGTTGCTTTTCTTGACCTAGTGGCAGAATCGTGACAGAACCTCTTGTTTCATGTGGAGAGAGGCGTTTTTGCCCTGTTGGCCTTCCACTCTCCGGTTTCACGTCTCTATTACCACCCTTTCGTCTCCTTAATTGCTCGTTATTGGTTTCATGCCCCACACATGTTCCCTCTTTATTTGTCCCCTTATTTAATGCCGCTGTGTCCTCGTCTTGTGCTGGATTATTGTACTGTATTATTGTACTGTTGTGTGCGTGTCCTTTGTCTGGTGAGTTCCTGTCTTGTCAGTGTAATGTAGTTAATTAATTCAAATGTTTGTCTCTAGTTTAGTTTAGTGTAGTTAGTCCATGTTCTTGTTATCTGTCATGTTTATAGTCTGTTATTTTACCCCCAGGTGGGTCTTTGTTTTGTTAATTGTTTATTAAAAGTCTGTTTAACCCCTTACCTCCTGTCTGCACTTGGGTCCTCTGTTCCTTGTCACCGTGTCTCNGAGAGAGAGAGAGAGATAGAGATAGAGATAGAGATAGAGATAGAGATAGAGAGGAAGAGAGAGGTATAAATAAGTACAGGAAAGGGACAATGGAAGGTGGGGTGCAATGGGGGAAACGCATTAGAGGAAAAAGGGTAACAAAAACAGGAAGCATAGAAAGAGAACAATAGATCTAATGTACAACATAGTATGTTTTCACATTTTAAATAAGTCAGAGTGATATGTACATCGCTAATGGCATGTTGGCACAGAATGAACATAACTCTACATGCGCAACAATAGGCTTTTGATTTTGGAAACCAGCGGTCATTCTTAAGCCTGAGAAAATAAAAGCTATGCCTATATAAGCAAAAAAATGTCATGAAGAAAATGCACAGTAAAAATATTGCATCTTTATTATGAGCATTTTGAGAAGTATTATTATATAATGACAAAATCATTCACAAAAACACAGCAAGTACCAATTTTAGAAGTAGCCAATGATGCCAAAAATGTAAATATGGATACTATGATTGTAAATATTATGAGTAAAATGATGACAAAACATGCATTTAAAATATTTAAATATAAAAAATAAAGATAAAAATAAATTTGACTTTATATTATATAATATTCCATTATGTAATATTATCAGAAATGAATCCAATCATCTTATCATTGAATACAGGGTTACACTTGATATAAAGTGATAAAATGATGAAGATTTAGGTTTTGATTTAAGATTTAGAGTTGATGTATGTATGTCCGTGGAGAGGTCTGGCGGTTTTTTCTCTAATAAACATCAGGAACAGATAGAGGAAGAGAAAGAGAGAAAAAGACAGACAGAGGGATATAACATCAGACCCAGATTGCCCAAAGCTTTGGATAACATGTGTTACACATTTTAAACTGCAAGGAAGTGACGCAACAAAACTAAATCAATCCTCTTATAATCAACAGAGCTGATTTACAAGTCGAGCAGAGTAAATAGCTTTGAAAGCTTGTTGTGTTGTCTCGTGCTGTGTAGAAATGCTGTGAATCTGTCTTTACTGACCTGTAGATGAAGACTGTGACCGTCACGATTATGATGAAAATGAAGCACACCACTATTGAGATCATTTGGTGCATGGTGACCGTCTCTGAAGAACACAGAAGAAAACAATCGTCTGAATTTCAAGGTCAATTTCAAATGTGAAATTTCAATTTCACAGGAGATTTCCTATTCTTTGTATTTTTAGTATTTATTTCTATTTTATCAATCTTCTTTCTCAGCCACAGAAATAGTGATTCAAATCAAAATTGTTTTTAAGACCAAATTGTGTTTTTGTATGATGGCCAATTTTTTGACACGTTAAATGGCATACTTCACACAAAAATATAAATTCTGTCATCATTTACTCACCCTCAAGTTGTTCCAAAGCTGTATAAATTTCTTTGTTCTGCTGAACACAAAGCAGGATATTTGGAAGAATGTCAGTAAGCAAACAGATCTCATTACCCATTTACTGCCATAGCAGGAAAAAGAAAAACTAAGGGAGACTATGGGGGATCTGGTTGGTTACTGAAATTCTTCCAAATATCTTCATTTGTGTTTCGCAGAACAAAGAAATACAGGTTTGGACCTGAGTGTGAGTAAATGATGACAGAATTTTCATTTTTGGGTAAAAATATATCCTTTAAGATGTGTCTTTGCTGACCTTGGTTTCTCAGTTGTCTGGTTAATGGGCTGTATCTCTGGATCTATTATTAACCTAATTTTAATTAAAAATGATTAAAGGGCTACAATAAAACAACATGAAACATGACTGATTTCATTATTACACTAATTATTAACTCTTAAGCCTTTCATCCCACTTACATTACACTATATTATTTTAAAGGGGCTATATACAAGAATCTTCACGTATTTATTTATGCTTTTTTATTGCAAATGTATGACCAGCTTTGGGAGCTGATATAAGAAATGTAAATATAGTAAAAAAAGAAACATTTATTTAGCATAATATTTATGCAATATTCTCTTAATTGTACAACATTTGTTAGAATGTTGTAATTATGTAGAATGTTAGAATGTTAGCATTCTATGTTAGAATGCTGTTCATTGACTTCAGCTCAGCATTCAACACAATAATCCCACAACAGCTCTTCAACAAACTAAATCTGCTGGGCCTTAACAACTCCCTCTGTAATTGGATCCTGGACTTTCTAACCGGAAGACCTTAGTCATTCTCTGTCGGCCACAACAACTCGAGCACTACCACACTGAGCACAGGTGCCCCACAGGGCTGTGCGCTCAGCCCGCTGCTCTTCACGCTGCTGACCCACGACTGCACTGCCAAGTTCAGCTTCAACCACATCATCAAGTTCGCTGATGACACAACGGTGGTAGGTCTCATCAGCAACAACGATGAAACGCACTACAGAGAGGAAGTGGCACAGCTGGCTGAACGGTGTGGCACTAAAAACCTGTCCCTCAATGTGGGGAAGACAAAGGAGGTTGTGATGGACTTGAGGAGAAACTCTGTTGACCACCCCCCACTGACCATCTGGCTGAATGGTGTGGCACTAAAAACCTGTCCCTCAATGTGGGGAAGACAAAGGAGGTTGTGATGGACTTGAGGAGAAACTCTGTTGACCACCCCCCACTGACCATCGACAGCTCGACTGTGAAGAGAGTCAGCAGCACTAAATTCCTGGGGGTGCACATCACAGAGGATCTCACCTGGACCACCAACACACTTTCCAACGCGCCTACACTTTCTCCGCCGGCTGAAAAGATTAAATTGAATACATTAAAGCGGCCCTAACACACGCGGTTTCTGCCAATCTCATATTAATCTTGAGTACCTATAGAGTAGTATTGCATACTTCGTATTTTCGAAGAGTATTTAGTTTGATCACATTTATAAAAGATAGATACAGCTGTACGATTATTTCCGAAAGCATACGGCGCGTGCGGGGGGAGGTGTAGGCTGAACTAAAGTATGTGATCACCCATTGCCAAACAGACACAGACATCAGTTTCACTCATCACATGCGGTTCATGTCCGGCATCTTTTAGCGCTGGGACGGCTCCATATATCAGTTTCAAATGATCTCCAAATCCAGTGTTATATCCACCGTTTACAGAACGCACATTTTTGAGTGGCCTTTTATTGTGGCCAGNTGGATTGACCGCTGAATGTTTTGGACCGGGCGGGCAAGAGCAGTCCAGTTTCTACACTTCAGAAACACTGGACAGGGAAAGTTTTTAAGCAAACAGAATATTAACTCAACTCAACTTTATTTATATAGCTCTTTCTACAATTGTCATTGTTACAAAGCAGCTGTACATGAGACATATTGACTACAAGCAAAACAATTCAAGTTGGACCTGTAAACAAGAAGGAAAAAACCCCACACAGCAGCAATATTAAAGACATGAAAATGTATTTGTCTTTGTTGTGTTGTCATCAGCCAATGTGATATCATTATAAGCCAAGTTCCCTTTCTCATGTGTGTTCCCCTCAGACGCACAGATCAACATTACCCATAAGACACTTCACCTGCTCATATGCTGCTGCGTAGGGTTGGAGTGACTTCACCAGGGCCGGAAAACAATATTAGAGAAACGTGTGGGTGTTGTGTGCTGGCTCAAGCTGTTGGGTTGTGTGTCCTGATGTACAGGTGTGTGTTTGTGTGTCTGGTCATGTGGCTGTGTTGAGGGTTGACGGGTGGTGGTTTTCAGATGTGAAAGCTCCACTAATACGTGACATCATGTGGTGTTGTGAGATCTTGAGTTGGGGCTAATTTGACCATCTGAACCCTTGTGAGGGCGTCTAAAGGAAACTTTCTCTCTCTCTTTTGGCCTCCCATCCACACTGAGACGCGCTTTCCCAGGAAAACCATGTGACATGTTGTTTTTGAGTGTGTGGTTTACAAACACATGAGCCTTTCTTCAGGACCTCAGACAGAAGTGCTCTGTTTGAAGAGCAGTGAAGCGGTTTTACAGTGATTTAGTGAAGGTCTGACTGAACTCTGAAAGAAAACGTGAGTGTGTGAGAGAGTGTGTGTGCACGTGTGTGTGCACGTGTGTGTGCACGTGTGTGTGCGCGCGTGTGTGTGTGTGTGCGCGTGTGTGTGCACGTGTGTGTGTGTGTGCGCGTGTGTGCGCGCGTGTGCGAGTGTGTGCGTGTGAGTGTGCGTGTGTGTGTGCGTATGTGTGTGTGTGTGTGTGCGCGTGTGAGTGCGAGTGTGCGTGTGTGTGTGT
>NC_079895.1:17032394-17060495 GCF_024868665.1 Triplophysa rosa
AAGCCCCCCAGTTTAAGATAAAAAAAACCTGCCGTACAAATGCAGCAGTCATCTAGCAGTTGCTGATTTTTTGCATTGGCCTTTGCAACTGTGTTATGTGATGGAGTCAAACCAGAAGAGTGCCAGTTTCAAGAAAGAAACATGAGACGAACACTGTACAGAGCTTTGAAGAACAAAAAGGCTCCAGTATTTACATATCAACCAATACAAGCAAAACCTGAAAGGGCCACAGTTCAGGTGGACGTTCACTGTATCTGCAGGACCTCACACAACCAAGAGGTGATGGTGCAGTGCAGCAACTGCAATAACTGGTACCACCCCAACTGTGTGTCTGTCCCACAAGAAGCTTTGGACACCACCGCAGAAGAGTGGAATTGTGAAATCTGCACTAATTAAAATGTGCATTATAGTGGTTTGTAATTAATCTTATACTATACTAAATGTTTGAGCTAACATTAAAATGTTTAGGTTCTTGGGATGATATTGCAGAATATAGAATGAGTAAATGTAACGTCACTAACAATGTCTTTATTCACACGTACGTAGTTCAGAGAAGCAGCAGATGTAGATTGAAAGCACTTAGCATGAGCATAAACAGTTCTTGGTTTGTTGCAGGTGCTTATGGGCGTGTAGTGCACTCTTGGAGAAGACTATAACTGAAGACTGGCAAGAATCCAACTTGAGTAGCCGACTAAGTAATTCCATGTGGAGAGATGAGACCATACTGTGTGTGTGTGCGCGTGTCGTTATTTCTGTATGTGTATGTGTGTGTGTGTGTCCGTGTGTGCGTGCATTTCCTTCTATCTGGTGCCATACATTTTTTGTTGATGGAATGCTGGATTTATTGTTTGAATTGTAGAGAAATTCTACTAGTCAGCATAATGAAGGTATCTGCTACAGTGAACAAATTAATACAACCACTGCTAATAATAAATAGTATTGGTCATGACTTTGATGTGCAGTTATTAAAAAATGAAACTGTGAAAGAACACAAAAATCACCACAGGGGTACTTGGGGAGACGTAGAACAAGAATCTGGTGGAGTTTCCAGAAAACAATTTGATTTTATATTTTTATGATTTTTTTAAATATGCCTTTAAGTTAGTATTGGTCATGACTTTGGTGTGCAGTTATTAAAAAATGAAACAGTGAAAGAACACAAAAATCACCACGGTGGTACTTGGGGAGACGTAGAACAAGAATCTGGTGGAGTTTCCAGAAAACAATTTGATTTTATATTTTTATGATTTTTTAAATATGCCTTTAAGTTAGTATTGGTCATGACTTTGGTGTGCAGTTATTAAAAAATGAAACAGTGAAAGAACACAAAAATCACCACGGTGGTACTTGGGGACACGTAGAACAAGAATCTGGTGGAGTTTCCAGAAAACAATTTGATTTTATATTTTTATGATTTTTTAAATATGCCTTTAAGTTAGTATTGGTCATGACTTTGGTGTGCAGTTATTAAAAAATGAAACAGTGAAAGAACACAAAAATCACCACGGTGGTACTTGGGGACACGTAGAACAAGAATCTGGTGGAGTTTCCAGAAAACAATTTGATTTTATCAATCTATGTGAATTTTGAAAATATCTGTATAGAGAGACCTATTTTTTTATTTGGGGTGCAATTATTGAAGAATGAAACAGGTAAACAGCATGAAAACTTCATATAAAATCCACCATTGTGTATAATTTAATACAATGTTTAATAAAACTTTCCCACTAAATGATTATCTTATAGCAAAATTTTTAAAAGTTGAACACACCTATCCGCTTGTTAAACCTGACGTCACACCATATTTTTTTTACAACTATTCGTATATAAAACAACATGGCATTACAAAACATTGTTGTAATAGAAAACAGACCAGGTGCATAAAATAAATACAATTATAATATAACCAAAACAAAACAATAATAATATATATTTTTTAAATAAACAAATGATAATTAATTAAACAAGGGGCTATGGTTTTTCTTGTAAATCATATTTTAGAATACGTCACACCATATGAAAGGCCATATTTCCGGATCCAAATGCTCTGATTGCATAGGCAAAAAAACAAAAAAATGCGAATATACACTAATTGTTTGCTGTAAAACCACGATATTAAGCCTTATCACCACAACGAAATTCTAGTAGTGCAGACAGCGGTTACTTTTCACAATTCGACTTTACAAGAGGATCGTTACCGTACAACCCCGTGTAGACCCGCAATTTATTTTAAGCGTAGATAGCGTGACCGCACTTATCCGAACCGCAGATGGCGTGACTCCAGTATAAAAACGGTCTCAGAACAGATTACAATTTATGTCCTAACGTTACATCGTTTCTGACATCAGCCTTTTGAGCTTTACACGTCTGAGGAATTAAAAAGAATGGCATTAAATGGTTAAATATCGTAAATTAATGTCACTCGTCATAGGCTGTGGTAAAGTCAATTCAATTTTACCTCAGGTGGAAAAATCGCAGGTACACGCAGGCTTACAAAATGCAAAGGAAAATAACGGTCAAAACAGGGTTCCTGGTGCTTGATAACACGGATAACAAAACCACCGGTAAGAAAATATGAATTTTACCTTCTTATTTTTGATTTTTCCAGTCCCGACTCGATAAACTTGCTGCTCGGTGGAGTTGCCAGCGCGCCACTGCTCTGCCAAAGATATCCTTCCGCCGATAAAGAAACTCCTCTGTAGTTTGATTTATTTCTTTTATTTAAATCATAGCTGTCATTTAAACATTAAACATTTTCAACAAAAGAATATTAAATTATGTGATATAAGAAAAATCTACCAAAACTCAGGAGAACTACTTTGTCAAGCGGAACAAAGTGTTTTCGGACAGGGGTGTGCTCGACTGTATCACCTGCGCAAAGCAATCAGGTTATGACATCAAGATACCGCGACATTGTTTCTAGGCAAGTGCTTCCTGATCGATCTCGCGGTAGTGTGACGTAGGCCGGTCGGTCTGCGCAGCTAAGGACGAAGTCGAAAGTATCTATCACATTGAGCAAGAACGTCGCTTGTGAGACTCATGTAAATTGACCTGGATATCTGCATTTATCTATCGTGGTTGATTTTCATACAGTTAGGACAGTGAAACTAAGAAAATACTGATACAGGCCTATTGAATGAATGAACAAAAATATTCTAGAAACTCCAACCATTTGCATTAAATGCATAGCAAAATCAGCCTAAATATCTGAGATATTTGTATGTTAAAAGGATTATCAACCAAATATACGAACTTTAAAAAGTTCAAATGCATAATGTATTTTAAGCATGAAATCATATGCCCACTTGGAGCCCATGAAGGTCTCATATGGGCAAAGCTATGTGGGACCAGAGGTGGACGAAGTACACAACTTCCTTACTTGAGTGAAAGTACAGATACTACTGGTCAAATATTACTCCACTACAAGTAAAAGTTGTAAAGACAGATTCTTACTTAAGTAAAAGTACAGAAGTACGTGCTTTTAAAAGTACTCAAGTATTAAAAGTAAATTTCCTTTATGTCAGTTGTGCATTGTTTTATTGTCGTATACCTTATGCCCCTGAAGCAACCTACTGAATACACTGAGTAGCGCACAGTATCAGTTTATTAAAGGAGTAGATCACTTCAAAATTTGCCCCCATTGACTTTCCATAGTCATTTTTATTCCTACTATGGAAAGTCAATGGGGGAAAATTTTGCAGTGAGCAACTCCTTTAAGAGCTTTATATGTTTAGCACATATATGTTTAGTTTAGATACAATCCATTTAGCCTAATTATCCTCATTAGCCCCCTAGGCCTATATGTATTAATGAGCAGTGTTCTTTTATTTTGTATATTCCTTTTACCAGTTTTAGCAGCAATTTACCAGTAAGTAGTAAGGTTCTTGTAAATAGTCAAGTGTAGAAGCCATGTGTTTGCTGGATTTATTACCATTTGTATTACCATAATTTAACTACAAACATAAACTATAGCTAGTATAATGAAACTATGGTATGTTTAGTTGCTGTGGTTTTACTAAAGATTATTAATTGGAGTATGGTTCCTATATATAGAAAATGGTAAATTTGTGGATACTGTGGTTTTACTGCAAATACCATCCCTGCTGAAAAAAAAACAATGAATTTTTTAATTAGAATGAGATTTTTAAATAAAATTCCTCTTTGTAGTGTGTTTGGGGTTTTATTCCAATAGGATTTACCATCCCACCAATAGAATCCATCACATGCAAGTAGACAACAAGTATCCATAGTACAATTCCCATTATAACCATTAAATCCATTACATTTTCTGTTGTATTTTGGGCAGGGTTCTATTGTTTTTATACAGATATACAGGAACGCTTCAACTATAGTTACTTCAGTAAAAACATCATTAATTTTCCAAATCGCTTTAAATGATATAGCAGCAGATCAGAAGTTAACACGCACGCGTAGCTCAAGGTGTATGTGATGCTTATTTACCGTTATGTCGATCATTTTCATGACAATGTTTCTACGATCTTTGACTGATCGTAACCCACAGATGATTACACCACACTTTAACATGTGCCTTTTTCCTCTTTTATTTTTCTATTTTCCTTTTTAGAGCGCTATCAATGGTGTAGCAGCGCCTATACGTTTACATTAGTTTAGCGGGAAGATCCCAGAGTTGCCAGATTTGCGTAAAAAAATCCGCCAAATGGCCATTCAAAGCTTGCCGGAAAACCGCGAGCTTAGAAAAGCTGAAATACTTGGCAACAGTTAAAGGTCCTGGCAGATCGCAAGCCAGATAAATTGGGCACACAGGAAACCCCGCTGCATAGAAACCATTTTCTACTTTTGGACCTTTTTATAAATGTAGTGGAGTAAAAAGTATGATATTTGTCTTTCAAATGTAGTGAAGTTAAAGTACAAGTAGTATCCCACACGGGGCCCATATGTTTTGCCCATCTTAAACCTATGCCCATGTGGAGCCCATATCGCCCAGATAAAACCCATATGGGGCCCACATACCAATGTTCAAATGTACGCATTTAAAGGAGTTTAAAGGCATAGTATGTATTTTAAGCATAAAATCTGTGTGCCCACATGCAGCCCATAAAGGTCCCATAAGGGCAAACCTATATGGGCCCCACATTTGTAATCCCACATGGGGCCCATATATTTTGCCCTTTTTTAGCCCATGCCCATGTGGAGCCCATGTCGCCCAGATATAACCCACATGGGGCCCACATACCAATGTTGGCTGGGTTACATCATAAAGTATAGATGCTTTTATCAAAAGCTAATTAAAAATGAAGGAAAATAACGAAAGGATTCATCCCATTTAAGAAGAAAATATTATGACATTTCATTTTCTGAGATGGATACAAAGTTTCAACAGTTGTAAGAAAACATACATAGTTTGGGCATTAAATATTTTTATTAGGTGCTCACGTAATGCCGTTTGTCACAGAAACACGTCTGACGTGCTAAAAAATCATCATGAAAAATGTTAGGGAGTCAAAAATAACAACAGATATTAACATTTAGGTCGAGACAGCGGTTTAAGTCTATGGAAAGATTTTATAAATGTCTCTAAGTTCAGTTCAAACTATGAAGTTCGGGCTGTACCTACGCGTGGACAGCTCAAGCTCCGCCCACTAGGTCCAGCGAGGGGGAGCTTGAGCTTTGCTCCACCCCCTTGGCTCTGCAGCGAGTACCACTTGACATTATGTGGTTCCGCGTAATGTGTCGTAGTACCGCCCCCTCGTCCAAACTGCACTTTGGCGTACTGGGTAGCACCGACGTACCGGATCAACCGGGTACTGATGTATGGAGGACTAAACCTGCAAAAATTATAAATAAATGAATGTATAAATAAATAAATATAAAAAACGAATAAATGTAATATTATGAAAATAAATACAGGAATGAATGGTTTGATAAAACAAAATAATTCGTTTTAGCTATTATTGATCTTAGCTTTAACTTGTCTTTTCATTTTTTTAAATTAATTTATTATTTTTTGTGTCCATTTTTAATTATTTTTAATTATTATTATTTTTTATTTTTAGATTATTTTATTTATCATTTCCTTTTATTTTTACATTTATTTATTTATACGTTTATTTATTTTTATATTTATTTATTATCGCATGTATTTATTTCCACTTTTATTTATTTATTCTTGTATTTATTCTTACTTTTCTGTGTCTTGTATGATAATTAGATGGGTTGGTCTTGCCTACTATTGGTTCAGCGTAGATTGAAGCGTTTGATCGATTACTCTTGACTTGTTTTGGACTAACGTCACGTCACTCACTGATCGTTTGCTTCGTGTATAACGTTAAGTAACTATGTCGGGCGCACAATTAGCTAGAGAGTTACAGCATTTAGCCAATGAAGTCGATAACCATGCATCAAATGACTGTGTGTCATTCAGATTAGATGCACTTATTGATGATTATTACAGATTGACGGCGAGATAAATGACAAAGTTCTCCCTCGGTTGTTAGCCTCTTTGCAGCACATTCAAAGTCTGTGCGAGTCAGAGGGTGCTATGCTATGGTGGCGTTACAGTTCAACTGGTGAAAATCATAAAGCACAAAATGTAATAAGGTTTAACTACACAGATGAGCTTGTAAACCGAAGTCGCAAGCTAACGCTTTGTCAAAGTGATAGTTATAAGCAGCCTTTCGGTTAGAAAAAGCGTAAAGATTTAATGTAACATGATGTAACATAATGTAAATGAATTGAGACATAGTGAACTTAAGTCACAAGTTAACACGGTAGTAATGAGCATCGTTCTTTCACTACAGGGGCCATCAAATGGAAACCATTCCTTCTAAAAAGACGTGGTTACTAAACGGTACTCGTAAACTACATTCCATAAGAGATAAATAACACAGAGGTCACAAGTTAAAACGGGCATATTCCCTTGATTCATCCAGCTGCATATTGTTGTGTGACATCTTGATATTATTGCAAAGATCCGCAGCAGCTAGCATTGCGAAATAGCTTAGTGTGATTGTTACCGTAGTGACACGCTGCCTCGCTTTATTGTATGGGTACGAATCCCGTGTCAAATCGCTTTATTTATTTTTTCACCTCGCTTCAGCCGTTACGGGCGATCATACCAATAATTTGCAATCTTAACAAGAATGTCAAAATCATGTAACAAGAAAGTCTGTGTTTATTAGACATCTTAATATCAAGTCGTCTTGTGCTTTCAGAATCGACGAATCTGCTGAGGTCGTTCATGCACCTCTTTGGCAGAGGACCTGTAACCGGAACTTGGTCACCACCTTAGCACCCCCTGACTCGCACAGATTTTGAAGAACTTTGTCATTTATCTCGCCGTCAATCTGTAATAAATCATCAATAAGCGCACCTAATCTAAATGACACACAGTCATTTGATGCATGGTTATCGACTTCATTGGCTAAATGCTGTAACTCTCTAGCTAATTGTGCGCCCGCCATAATTACTTAACGTTATACACGAAGCAAACGATCAGTGAGTGACGTGACGTTAGTCCAAAACAAGTCAAGAGTAATCGATCAAACGCTTCAATCTACGCTGAACCAATAGTAGGCAAGACCAACCCATCTAATTATCATACAAGACACAGAAAAGTAAGAATAAATACAAGAATAAATAAATAAAAGTGGAAATAAATACATGCGATAATAAATAAATATAAAAATAAATAAACGTATAAATAAATAAATGTAAAAATAAAAGGAAATGATAAATAAAATAATCTAAAAATAAAAAATAATAATAATTAAAAATAATTAAAAATGGACACAAAAAATAATAAATCAATTTAAAAAATGAAAAGAAAAGTTAAAGCTAAGATCAATAATAGCTAAAACGAATTATTTTGTTTTATCAAACCATTCATTCCTGTATTTATTTTCATATTATTACATTTATTCGTTTATATATTTATTTATTTATACATTCATTTATTTATAATTTTTGCAGGTTTAGTCCTCCATACTGATGCACCGTCTGACAGGTTGTCAGTCGGACTCGGAAACACAATAAGACGTGATGAGCGGATAAGCGTTGCTCCGATCCACAAGATATGCGCACAGAAATACTCAAGATTAAAGTCATATCACGACAAAAACGAACGGAGTTTTGTGGTGAAAGAAGGAAACATCCGTATTTATTTGAACAGGCAGATACACACACAGAGGCGCGCTAGGACTGGTTCTTGTTAGAGCGTCTAATAATGTAATGTCATCACATAATGTTCTCTATTTTAAAAGGTAAGTGACTGTAAATGCCAGCATTGTCATGTGTGTGTGTGTGAGTGAAACAAGAGCTTTTTCATTCTGTTCAGTGAGTGTGCTATTTTATTCCTACAGTTACTCCTGACGGGAGGCTTCTGTAAATATTTAGTTTATACGTAACGTTACGATTCAACTAAGTTGAATGGTGCAACTCAAAAATATTTAGTAGTGTGTAAGTTGTAACTTAGTGCCCATTTAACTAAAAACTAGGCTAAGTTGTAACTTACGCACAGCTGGTGCAACCGGCCCCTGCTTCGTTTCCATTACTGTTTTCACCTTATAGCATTTCAACTGCTAAAATTTAAATGTATTAAAGCTGTATAACAAAAAACACACTTCGGAATGACAGGAACTTTTTCCCTTTCCCACAGTTCCCGTCTAGAAAGTAGTTTTCAAAATAAAAGTCATTGTGCAATTGGTTGTTTTAAGTTGCACAGAAGGATATAAACACTATCTTTGAAGGAAATTCTTCATTTAAAAAGAAGATACATAAATTCTACGTTGATGTATCTAAAAATTTTTTGCTATCTGGGATATAAACAAGAAGATAGAAGGCTCCAACTAAATCCTTGGTTTAAGGGTTGCCAACTTCACCAAAGGAAAATAAGGGACGATCTTGGTTCTTTAAATAAAAATAAGGGACACTCAAAATATTTGTTCAGTACAACTGTAGTATGAGAAAAAAATAACTTTTTTGCCTTAAATAAAAATTGAAATGAATATTAGATGTAAACAAATTTGTTTTACTTGACCTATTTATATATAATTTAATTCTAAAACTAATTATAATGTCATTTTAAAATGTTGCACACATACCATATCAGCCTCCAGTAATGAGGTTGCGGGTGACACGAAAAATCTAGAAATTGCTCCTTGGGTCTTTTGCTGTCGGTCGTTCTCTCCATGGGTCTCTATGGACGTGTGTTGTTTAAAGTTCCCGTGAACCGGAAGTTGCGATTGTTTTTTATTCCGTGTTTTGACGCATTTCCGAGTGCAATGGAATTTCTAATTAGAAAAAGTCTGGGCGGGGCTTTCGTCTTTCTCTGCGATTTGATTGGATGTATAAAAACAGCTGTTGCATTTTGAAATGGAACTGGCAGAAGACTGACAGCTGAAGGGGAGGAGTTAACGGATGCTCCGCCCAAGCCGTCTAACATATGTCATTTAAGATGGATAGTCATTACAGGAAGGAAGTGCATTTTCAGATTTTAACTAAAGATTATGAGGGCATACAAATTTTAAAAAGAGATTGACCCACATTGATAAACGTTTTACAATAAAAGCTGTAATATTTCATGAAAAAAATAGGCACTGTCATTTTTTATTTCACTGGGACTTTAGCGTTGCAAACTCCACCATGGCTCACAGAGGAATCTCTCCGACATAACTTGCAATTTTCCATATACATATTTCCCCGGACTTCGCCAAGCCATGCGTTCTCTGTCTCCCATTTCTGTAAATGTTTTTTTTTTCTTTACAATGTGGACTATTTGCCATCATGAATACTCGCCGTAAAGATAAACATCCCACCGCTGTCACCTAGCATCATGCCTGGATGTTTCAGGTCATCCAGGTAACAGCAACAAGCAATAGTAAAGATCGGTCACTCTCACATGAGCTGACTTTGCTTGACATACGCACGCACGCACACACCCACCCCACCCACACGTACACAAGTTCTGTTTTTAATTTAGTAACACGCACGCTGCCTGCACATTACAAACTGTACATTTATATTCGCCTCTCTAATGGCCATGTAGCTTGAACTGAGTTCCGTATGGGTGTAATAGGTTTATTATTATAGGGAAGGTTGGCAACCCTTGGGCACGTCATCGAGGTTTAATATCTCAGGTTTTATTTCAGAAAAGCAAAAGCTATATTTCACAATGATTATATGTCTTAAAAGAAATACATTTTACAGATGCGGTCGACAAATGCGACCTCCGAAGGACGCACCTGGTCAGGACGTGTCCGGAAAAAATGGTACGTATGGTTATCCTAAATAATGTAGATGTCGCTGTTTTTCCACAGTGAAGTTTGAGATCTCAGAATGGTCTCAGAATTGTGTTATGCCCTTTGATTTGAGCTGGTAAAATCACACAGGGCCCCACACATGGTCAACCCTCTTTGAATTGTTGGCATCTGGTCGGTGCTACAGAGCACAAGAATTGTTTAATTTCTTAAGCCATCCGCTTTATAAACACTTAAAAGTGACAAGCTGTATTGTATAATAAAATCATGTTCAACATGTAGGCCTACTACACAATGTACCATAGACATGTATTTATTTTATATGAACTCTGCACATATCTGTTGCTGTATATTTCATTATTATTTGTGCTGTATATACATTGCATTATATATACATTTCAGTATACCTAGTTTTGCACACTTGTTGTTTATAGCACACTTGTTTCTGTGCTCTTATAAACACATACCATATATCTAAATAGTTTAATTGTCATTTTATTATTTTTATATACGTAGGCCTATTTTCCATCTCCTTCTCTTTATTTTATTTTATTCTTTGTTTTCTGTTTTATTGTGTCTGTCCTCTCTACTGTGAAAGGTCTATAAAAAAACAAATACCTTTGTGTAAGCATACTTGGCAATAAAATCATTCATTCACTATACCCACACTCAAAAATACTAAAAATTGGTTAAATGTTTAAAAGCTTAGTAATGTTGTAATAGTCATTTGGGTACCTGATTAGAGAATGTATTTGAATTTAGAAAAGTTTCATATTAAGTGAGCTGTTCTTAAAACGTATGTATTTGTGACAATAATATTAATATAAATGAAGCCTGTTACGTTGATATAATCTCTGTGTCTAATCCTGACAGTATGTTTTCTTTTACAATTTTTTTAATTGAAATAATGTGGCCATGTCTGGCATAATCCTGGGCTAGCGCAGAAAATATTAAGCGGTTTAAATGCACATGAACTGCAGTCCTAGACAAGTCAAGAGCTTTTGTGTGATTTTATTCAAGTTACAGGGTTATTAAAAAGAGAAAGACACAATCCACACACAATCAACCCCACAAATACTTCACAATCACATAATTTATCTACTCCTTCTTCTTTTTCTGAGTCTTCCTGAAGCATTTCCTGAAACAGAACATGCAACTTTTGACAGTCACAAAAATAACAGTCACTAGAATGAGAAGTAGAAAGCCGATAACATCCAGACTGTGGTACTGTATCCAGTTCAGCTCATGGGCTGCGGGTCTGAGGTGCTCTGCTCCTTTGTGCCTCATAACAAACTCAGTCCAGAACACAGCCAGGTCCAAGGGCTCAATGGGGCGGTCTCTATGGACAGCTGAAAGCTTTGTCATCTTCTCCTTGTAACTGTTAAATAAGAGATGAAAAAACGATGGTGTTGATATGCCTTAAATTTCTAAAAATATTTAGACCAGTATTAACTTCCATGCCGGTCTTGGTTAGTGCTAGTCTAGTTGGCCAGTAAACTTAGACCAGCATGATCTTTCTCGTGAGGTGGGTACAGCATATGGAGGACTAAACCTGCAAAAATTATAAATAAATAAATGTATAAATAAATAAATATATAAACGAATAAATGTAATAATATGAAAATAAATAAAGGAATGAATGGTTTGATAAAACAAAATAATTCGTTTTAGCTATTATTGAGCTTAGCTTTAACTTTTCATTTTTTAAATTGATTTATTATTTTTTGTGTCCATTTTTTAATTATTTTTAATTATTATTATTTTTTTTTTAGATTATTTTATTTATCATTTCCTTTTATTTTTACATTTATTTACTTATATGTTTATTTATTTATTATCGCATGTATTTATTTCCACTTTTATTTATTTATTCTTGAATTTATTCTTACTTTTCTGTGTCTTGTATGATAATTAGATGGGTTGGTCTTGCCTACTATTGGTTCAGCGTAGATTGAAGCGTTTGATCGATTACTCTTGACTTGTTTTGGACTAACGTCACGTCACTCACTGATCGTTTGCTTCGTGTATAACGTTAAGTAACTATGGCGGGCGCACAATTAGCTAGAGAGTTACAGCATTTAGCCAATGAAGTCGATAACCATGCATCAAATGACTGTGTGTCATTCAGATTAGATGCACTTATTGATGATTTATTACAGATTGACGGCGAGATAAATGACAAAGTTCTTCCTCGGTTGTTAGCCTCTTTGCAGCACATTCAAAGTCTGTGCGAGTCAGAGGGTGCTATGCTATGGTGGCGTTACAGTTCAACTGGTGAAAATCATAAAGCACAAAATGTAATAAGGTTTAACTACACAGATGAGCTTGTAAACCGAAGTCGCAAGCTAACGCTTTGTCAAAGTGATAGTTATAAGCAGCCTTTCGGTTAGAAAAAGCGTAAAGATTTAATGTAACATGATGTAACATAATGTAAATGAATTGAGACATAGTGAACTTAAGTCACAAGTTAACACGGTAGTAATGAGCATCGTTCTTTCACTACAGGGGCCATCAAATGGAAACCATTCCTTCTAAAAAGACGTGGTTACTAAACGGTACTCGTAAACTACATTCCATAAGAGATAAATAACACAGAGGTCACAAGTTAAAACGGGCATATTCCCTTGATTCATCCAGCTGCATATTGTTGTGTGACATCTTGATATTATTGCAAAGATCCGCAGCAGCTAGCATTGCGAAATAGCTTAGTGTGATTGTTACCGTAGTGACACGCTGCCTCACTTTATTGTATGGGTACGAATCCCGTGTCAAATCGCTTTATTTATTTTTTCACCTCGCTTCAGCCGTTACGGGCGATCATACCAATAATTTGCAATCTTAACAAGAATGTCAAAATCATGTAACAAGAAAGTCTGTGTTTATTAGACATCTTAATATCAAGTCGTCTTGTGCTTTCAGAATCGACGAATCTGCTGAGGTCGTTCATGCACCTCTTTGGCAGAGGACCTGTAACCGGAACTTGGTCACCACCTTAGCACCCCCTGACTCGCACAGATTTTGAAGAACTTTGTCATTTATCTCGCCGTCAATCTGTAATAAATCCTCAATAAGTGCATCTAATCTGAATGACACATAGTCATTTGATGCATGGTTATCGACTTCATTGGCTAAATGCTGTAACTCTCTAGCTAATTGTGCGCACGCCATAAACGTTATACACGAAGCAAACGATCAGTGAGTGACGTGACGTTAGTCCAAAACAAGTCAAGAGTAATCGATCAAACGCTTCAATCTACGCTGAACCAATAGTAGGCAAGACCAACCCATCTAATTATCATACAAGACACAGAAAAGTAAGAATAAATTCAAGAATAAATAAATAAAAGTGGAAATAAATACATGCGATAATAAATAAATATAAAAATAAATAAACGTATAAATAAATGTAAAAAAATAAAAGGAAATGATAAATAAAATAATCTAAAAATAATAAAAAAATAATAATAAAAAAGAAAAAATATGGACACAAAAAATAATAAATCAATTTAAATAATGAAAAAAAAGTTAAAGCTAAGATCAATAATAGCTAAAACGAATTATTTTGTTTTATCAAACCATTCATTCCTTTTTGCAGGTTTAGTCCTCCATAACAGCAGGGTACAAAAGATTACAGACTTGATTCTTGTTGCATAAATTAAAACGTACATTTCATCACTGCATACTGTAACTTATGTATTTCAGATATTTACCTTTTGTCAGTGATGACTTTTTTCAATGCCACCAGCAGTTTTTCTGTGCTCAAATCATAAATACTCAGAGATTCTGCAACCCCTCTGGATACTAAGCGTTGGGCGTTATCTCCCTGATCTCCAAACAGCGGAAGCATCACCATTGGCACGCCGTTACAGATACCTTCATAGATTCCATGTGATCCGCCATGTGTAATAAAAGCCTTAACCTTAGGATGGCCTACACGACATGCAAATTAAAACATGATTTGTGCATTAGCATTCTATAATTAATTGAGTTTGTTAGTGAATTACAACTTGCATTATAATTCAAGCACTTTTATTGTTACAATGAAATGCCAAAAAATTCACACCAACCAGGGCTGGAATAAAAGAAAACTAGGGATGTAACGGTATTGTAAATATCGAAGTATCGCGATAGCATTTTTTCCAGATACTATCGTGGTCGCATGACGATAGATCTTCCAGGCAAAGTGTAGTTTTTTCAGACGAATGGAGCGAGTTGAGGGAAGCAGGAACTACAATTCCCATCAACCCGCGTGCCCATCATCCTCTGCGCTCTGCTGCCGCCCGCTACAGATCAAGTTGAGCGAAAATGGCGGATGCCGCTAGTGGCATAGAAACGGATTTACAAATTGTTGAAGCTAGGGCTGGGCGGAATGACGGAATATTCTGTTACCGCGGAATAAAATGTCAACCGTAAGAGATTTTTCTGTTCCATGTATTCCGCGGAATGTAAATAAGTGGGCGTGGTTAACTCGGCGCTCTGCAAATTAGGCGCTATTCTGAAAAAAAACTAATGAATTAATCCACCCGTAACAAATGAACGTATCAAACATTCTTTTGACCTTCTTTCAGTCTGTAGTTTAGTGATCCGCTCCAGTCCGGCGCGTTCTCTCTCACCCGCAGTGCTCGTGTAGGGATCTGCGCCAGCATTTAAAAAAGCTCATTCTCAACACGTATTTCAGAAGTCAGGTTGTTTTGAAAAGCTGTTAATAGTTTTATAAAGTTTAACTTCAGGCGAGCCAAGGTGAAACTTGCGTTGAAATGCGCGATGATGCGCGTGAGCGCTTTGATGTGACGCGCTTCTACCTCCAGTTTTGGGAGACGCGTGAGGAGTCACCAGAGACTCGCAGTGCAAAAACAAGCCCGAGAGCAGTCGCAACACACTAAAAGATGCTCATTTAATAGAGAGTGAAAGACGATAAAGACCTACAGTACAGACCCCATGAACACCAGTTTAGTCATAATACTGTACTCTCATGTTGTGCATATTCATACTTTTATTGCTATATATGTTGTCTATCTCCTTACTGTATACATATAATAGCCAGGAAGATAAATATGAATAAATAATACATCTGATTATCAGAACTTAATTTGATATCTTTAGTACATTTTCATAACTTACCTACATTTTAACTATGGTGAGCATTAAATGAACTGTAATAAATAAATTAGTTAAATCAATCTAAGAGAAAAATGAGGTATAAATATAAAATATATAATGGGAGTTTGTTCATGAAATATATCGTTACCGTGAAATAAAAAATTCTTACTCACCTTGAAATAGATTTTTGGCCATTCCGCCACCAATCTAGTTGAAGCTAAACGAATTATAAATCGCAATGTGTGGAGCATTTCGTTTTCCGTAACAAGAAACGAGAAAAGGGTGACGGGACCAGAACAAAACAATATGAAGAAACCACTGCCAAGACTCGGTAAGCAGTGAATGAGGTGAGTGTGTGAGTGAAGCAGTGAATGAGGTGAGTGTGTGAGTGAAGCAGTGAATGAGGCGAGTACCTGACTGGTTGTGAGTTGTTAAAAGTTGACAAACAACTCAAACTTTTTTCATTTTAATTTTTTCATGTTTCATGTTCTTAATTTTTATGTTATTAATTTTTATGCTATTATATTACTGTTCTTTGCACTTTAAAATTACCTAATCTAAAAATAATAAATGTGATCTTTGTTCAGTCATAGTTTAATAAACACTTATACCACATTTTTCCAAGTCTTCATTTGTTTTGTTTTTTTTCCTGCACAAAATTCAATAAATATCGTATTGTAGTCTTCATATCGAGGTACTATCGTATCGTGAAATGTTGATACCGTTACATCCCTAAAGAAAACCTAAACGTACCTAAAAGATCGTTTTGGGGAAGCCACTTCATCAGTTTGACATTCTTTGGGGCATCTTCAGGCACGGGTCCTGTGTACCTCCACAGCACCTACCAATGAAAATCATGAAGTAGCACTTTAATCTACAGTCCTGTTTCCCATGTACATACTGTGTACTTGTTATAGTAAATACTATAACTGAGTAATAACTGGTGCTTAACCTGAACCTACCCCTAAACCTAACCTTATCCCATGTAGTTACTTTAAATTTCCCAGTACTTTCTTAGGTAAGTACACTGTAAGTACACTATGTACATGTACTGTAAAGTAAAGTGCAACCATTAGAATTATGCAGATCCTGAGCAAATGTGATTTATGTCTGAGCGTAATGACATTTTCTTAAATATCTCACACTGGATCAGTTCCATGGAATCAGCATAAAAATAAAACCTTTAAATTATATTTAAAACTGTATATCAAAATGGCTGATTTATAATGAAATAATTATAGTAAGTAATTTGCATTCATGTATATATAATGTGTATTACATTCACAGCAAGCATATCAGTTGGATTTCTGCATCTTATTTTATAGTTTAGCTTACCCGCTGAGGTATCTGTTTAAATGCCTCGAAGAACACTCTGGCTTTGGCTTCGGGTAACTGTGACACCATGGATCCCAGAGTAAAAACCACAAAGCCATGCTCTCCAGAACCATTGACAAACTCCTCCAGCTCCTGCACACAAACAGAAATTGGGTTGGGCTCAAAGTACAATAACACGCTTTCCACTGTTAACCACATTTTCATGCAAGCAGTTCTTTCTTGCAGACTTGCTTTTTCCTTTCTTTGTCAAGCACCTACAAAGAAATGCCCACATGCTGTAATCTTATGTGGCATCACTGATCAGATCTGTCGGTTCTCTGTTCGAAATGACTGGTTCACCTCACTCCCTAATTAAAATAATAATCTATCCCATAATTTCTCTGCATAAACTGAAGCATAAACATGTATTAACGACAGGAAATGTCTCTTTCCTCTGGTGGTCTATGCTGTAAGCACAAAGGGGCTACTGATAGCGAAACACTTTTCCTTCTGTGGCTCAGGCATGAATAGTGTTATAAAATTGTGCACTGCAGCTCCCAAACTGACTGTTAGAGCATGTTAGACATTATTTATACAACATTGCATCCTCATAACAGCTATTAGAATATTGACTTTGACATATAGCCCGTTTACTCCATAAGTCATTTAAACAAAGCTTTCCTTTAGCTCATTGGTTAGAGCATGGCGCTAGCAACACCAAGGTCATTTGTTCGATCCCAGGGATTGCAAATACTCAAATACACATGTATAGTTTCATGCAATGTAAGCCGCTTTGGATAAAAGCGTCTGCCAAACACATAAATGTAAATGTAACATTGTTCATGGTTACTAGTTCATATAGCTTATTTGTCTTGTCACTGTTTAATTCATTATCTTGATATTCGTTTTGCTGATTTAGAAATCAATCAATAAAGTTTAGAGGTTTACTTTACAAAGAGGTTCTTATAACCCATATTAATATTGCAACTAATAATAGACAATGCTATTATATAAATTTTGGCCAAATTTGGCAATGTCTACGCTCATTTTATTCAAGATTAACACCTTACCTTTGACAAGGGATCCCTCTTAGCACAGTTAATGCCCCCTATTTGGACTATGTTAGGCATTATGGGTTTGGGGTACTCGAAGGTAAAGTCATACCTCAGAAGCCAGATCGCACCATGACTTAATAGCTCTTTGTAAGTAGTGTCTTTCTTTAGATATCTACTACCCAGTTCATCAAAGATGGCAAACATTGTTTGACAGAGGAAAGGTTCCACTGTTGTCAAAATCATGTTGTTTATTCTCTGAGCAAAACTCATCTTATCCGAGTAACCAGTGAAGAAACGTGGGACAAAAGATGGAGGTGAGGGGCATTTGGCCGCCGCCTCATCCAGCCGACAGGGAATCCCGCGCAAGAAGTAAACGGTGGGAAGTGAAAACTTATGAGCAATGATGGTACCACAAGGCAGGAAAGGATCTGTGAGCAAGGCATCAAATCCCATCTCTCCGAGACTCCTCATCAGAGTTTCATTGTACAGCAGCATTTCACAACCTTTCACCTGCAGGTTTACGAATTTAACCAGGTTCCCGAAATTTGTAAAAAGTGAAGAAATATCCGGGGGCTTTTCCAATGCTTTCTTCTTAATGTTGTTCAAGTTAATGTTTAATTCAGCACTGGTGTAGGGCACAGGATAGCTCTTAGTGATGTAATTACCGGAACTCCCAATCAGAATGCTGGTCTCAGGTACGAGGACCACCACCTCATGTCCACGTTGAGACAGCTCCTCCACTAGGATCTTCATACTAAGCCAATGGCTGCCATCCATCGGTGTGGCAAGCACTTTTCCAGCCCGCACGGGCTCGCAGGAGAACCAGCATAGCAAAGCTAAAATCCCCAGAGCAGAAACACTCAGTGCTCTTACCATGTCTCCAATATCAATACAATACACAGAAAATACAGTGGTTTAAAGAGAAGGACTGCCAATGACGTTTAACATAGGTGGGGCCTCAAAACTAGACAAGGGGCAGGTGATCGTAGATAGACAGATTGCGTAGCCCTCAGTGTCAGCTAATAAGCATCAAACCTTTATGCGTTCTGTCATTGCACTGTGGTTTAAAGTCCAAGAAGTAGGTTAGATGTTAGTCTGAGTTAATTATTTGAAACAAACTGAATGTTCTGTATTAAAGAAGTTATCTACAGATAACTCTCCTGACACAAAGGTAAAGAGGATCAAGTGCCTGCTTCAGGTTAATACTTTTGAAGCCTTATTTTAACCCCAGAACTAAACTTGCAATTGTTTCAAAAGCCGTAAATCACATTAGCAGGTGGTTTCAAAGCATGCACATATTTGGAAGTGATTCAAGCATTCCCCTTTCACTTGAATACTGGCTTTCAAAACAATTCTGCAAGTCACTTTGGGCTTGCAGTACTATACCTCAAAGTCAGTGATTATTATCAGCTCCTCCCTGTATGCATGTAAACACAAGGCTGTCACGCAAAACACGAACTCACGAAGAGAGAGGGATTTAAGCTCAAACACACAGCAGTCAAACAAACTTGGAGTGAATGAAGTGCTGAAATGAAGATTAACAAGCACATGTTTTTACACATGACCACATGTATGCTTCCTGAATAAATTCAGCTGTTGCTTTGATTCCTTTGCAAAAAAGCTAAAAGGTTGTAAGGTTGCATTGTATTCAACAAAGAAGTGGACAATCAAATGAATGCAAATAAATATTAAATTCCATTTACCGTCTGCATAAAATATGATACATTTTTGGTAGCACTTTACAATGAGGTTGTATTTGTTAACATTAGTAAATGCATTAGTAAACATGAATGAACAATTATTAATACTTACATAGTATTTATAAATCTTACTTCATGTTATTTTCTGTATTTGCTAATACGTTAAATAAAATTACATTGGTTAATGCACAGTAAACAACTGTATTGACATTAACAAACATTTATAAATTCTTAAAAACTATTTAGCTAATTGTTAGTTCATATTAACTAATGCATTAAAGGTTCAGTGTATGAAATTAAGTGGCATATAGCAGTGAGGTTTCGAATTGCAACTAACGTCTCACTCCACCGTTCAGCCCTTGCTTTCGAAGCACTACGGTGGCTGAGATAGAACTAAGATGTCGTCACGTTTTCGCTTGTTTCCTGAATAAAATAACATATTTATGAAACGCGATCTGTATAGCAGTTTGTCCTACAGTAAGGGATACTGTAGAAACAACTAGGGCTGTAGTCAAGTCCACCATTGTCAAGTCCAAGACCAGGACTAGTCGAGACCGAGTCAAGTCCGAGTCCAAAGAGGTTCGTGTCCAAGTCAAGTCCAAGTCCAGAGAGGTTCGAGTCCAAGTCAAGACCGAGTCCAATTGAGACAGTCAAGACAGAGACAGAAAAAAATCATAACTACAAGACCACATACTTAACTATTGATAATTTATGTGATGCAAGAGACAGCATATCTTCTATTCTAAGATAATCATTTTCATTATTGTTTGTAATGATCAAAAAGCAGATAAAATAAGGTCATTTTATTTTTACTATATATAGCACTAAAGTCACAAAGCCGAAGTGTAACTGTTTATTACTTGTTTAATGAACTTTTTTATCAGCCCTCCTAACAGCAAGGTTGTGCAGCAATGAACACTTTTGTGCGTGTGTGTGTGTGTGCGTGCGTGCGTGTGCGCGCCTGCCCGTACACGTGTGTGTTCGATAGAGGAGCCGCTAGAAAGAGCAGAGGCTCCACGGCTCGTTTATAAGCACGTCGGTGCCCATCCTTAAATAACATGTTCATCACAATTACAATAAAAATACGATCATTCTTATCTTTAAGCCCTACTTTCCAAACTTTCTAAAATACTCAAATGCAATGCTAACTCTGAAACATGGCATTAACTTACCTCTTTGTGATGCCTTTGCAGGTGTCTTACGAAATTGGATGTTGTCCCACATGTTTCGGGGAAAGTTTTGTTGCAAAAAGTTTCCTTTTAAGCGCACTGTCGATTCATTTATTATGGTTTGTAAAACCAATCTGTATTATGCCGCTGCTCGCTGACATCGTGCCTGATGAATGATTGATGCTGGTTCGCGCCGCGGACGAATCATTCATTCGAACCGGTTCTTTCTTTTTAGTGAACCGGTCGAACCAGTTCAGCTGAATCGTTCCCGTTTAGCGTCTCCCGTAAACACTTAATATTGTCCACAAATTAATTCAGTTATTCACTTTCTGGCGTGCATGACAGTCCCGCGGACTTGAACCAATATACCGGAGTTATTTAATTACAACAACAGCACACACTGAACTGAACTGCTGTGTGAAAAGAGAACTTATGAGCACGCGCAGCTCTCGTTCTAGAGTCGAGAGTCGGCAACAGTTTTCGGATCATTAGTTTTCGGATCACAAGAATATTGCTCTATCAATGTTTTGTTTTGAAGGAGAAAATAAAACATATATCGCTGGACTCGGACGAGACCGACTAGAACATTTGCGAGACCAATGACCAAGTCCGAGACAAGTCCGAGTTCAAATACCAACGAGTCCAAGACAAGTCCGAGACCATAAAAAAAACGTCTCGAGTCCTACAGCACTAGAAACAACATGGTGAATTCCATGTAAGGGGACCCGCGGTGTATGTAGATAGAAGCTCATTCTAAGGTAATAAAAGCATTACATTTCATTATGTATACACCTCTGAATAGATAGTTATGTATATTATATTGCATTTCTGTCAATAGATCTAACCCATTCTCGATCCCAACTTTTTAGAGGTGTCATGAACTGGGCTTGTTTATTGTTTTATACTGTTGTATGAGGTCTACTTATGACGTTCGCGTGGTTATTACATTCAAAAACATCAAAATCAATAAGTAATAGGCTATTTTCTACCCGGGTTTTGAAGCCGGCTCGACAAACGCTCGGTTTTAATGGGCGTGCCGCATTGAAGACTTGATTGGATAGCAGTTTGCATAGTTTGAGCCTTCTGTGAATTTGGTTAGAGACGTAACTTTATGTTACACATTCGCCGTATTCGCACGGGATTAGTAGTATCTGGGGACCTCGTGTGATTTATAAATGACCTCCCCACATTTGTATTTAATGTGGCGCATTCGCACGGGATAAATGAAGCCCGTGATTTTACTCAAATTTACTGACTTATTTCCCGGATGTGATGGCAAGGCTTTGCGTATAGTTTGTATAGCCTATATATGTTGGTGTTTAATGATATCCGTACCTGTCAGCATTTGAGACCCGTGATCGCGAACCAGACAGAGGATCACTGCGATCGTGGGTCTCAAATGTTACGAGAGTTTCTATGATAAATAAACAAACGGGAGACTCCTGGTAACTTATGGCAGCCCAGGCTCATTGTAAATACGTACCTCTGCCTACATTTCTGCACAATGTGAAATATGTAGTTTCAGGTACAAATCGCTGCATCTTTCGAGTGGAATGCCCACTAGAGGCACGTTTTTCTCCATTCTAATGTGTTTTATTAAAAGTTACGAAGCAGACACATGCACAAAGTAAAAAGGTTAGAGCACCTAACCCCACTCCCACTCTAATCCTAAACCTACTCACTTCTCAACCATATAAAACACGGAACAAGCAAATACAAGTCATCCACGGGTATTTATTGCAAACACTGACCAAAAACAGTATAAAAACATTAAAAACAGGTCACATCACATTCGGAATGCTCTAGACCAGGGGTCACTAACTAGCGGACTCCGGTCCGGATGCGGACCGCGAGATGCATCCGTCCGGACCTCAAAGCCTTTTGACATAATAAATAAATGAACGCCTAACATTATTTTATAATGCAATCAAATTTATACCAGGCACATCAAGGTCCGCTCAGTAGCAGTTTGGGTCCTACGGCGCCACGGACAGTTAACATATGGGCACTGTTGCCACGGTCGTTCAGACGTCGACGTCTCGACGAGAGAAGAGAGCCGGGACAGACTCGCTGCACAGCGCGTAGACATATGTAACTGTCAGTGACTGAAAAACAATGTCCTTTTCAAAAGTTAGAAAAGTTGACGCTGAAAACCATGTTTTCCGAGATGAATGGGTCGAGAGATTTGCATTTATTCTTCCTGCATCGAGATGCACGAGACCGGTTTGTCTCATTTGCTCGGAGTCTGTCGCGGTTGTCAAAAGTGGAAACCTTAAACGGCATTATGAAATTAGACAGAGACACTTTGAAGAAACTGTCCGAGGTAAGGACACGGAAAATATATTAGCTCAAAGCCCAGTAGTAGCGATCTACATGTGTCCTCCCTCACTCACTTACCGCCCAACAACGAGCGAATGTTCGGCTAAGAATACAGTGGATCTTAGGTAAACATAACAAGCCCTTTACTGATGGTAAAATAGTAAAAGAGTGAATGGAGCCTGCGTGTGAAACACTTTTAGAAGGAAAATAAAGACATGAACTAAAAGAAAATATTAAACTAACCCCCCTTTCAGCTGCAACAGCCACAAGAAGAGCTGAAATGTTATCAGATGATGATCAGTCGCAACTTGATGTTGCTATTTGTTCATCTCATTTCAGCAGAAAACATCACTTTATTTTTCTTTTAAAGTTGATAATGTTGAAATGAATGTATGTTCAATGCAGGTGTAGAGATTATGGCATTTTGCACATTTTCCTTCATTATATTGTTGTCAGACATTGTTATGCCGTTGTATAGATATGAAAAGACATGTTTATTTTTTTGGTCTGCCAAAAACCATCAATTCATGATTTTAGGTATTTAATTGTCCGGACCTCGACTGGCAAGGAGGGTTTGTTTACTGGACCTCAAGCAATTTTAGTTGAAGACTCCTGCTCTAGACCATACGATATCATTGTGTGATGAGCAAATAAGGTTTTAATTACCGATGATCACGCTCCAGAGGTTAGCGTGTGACGCAGTTGGAGCGAGACTGCCAATGCCATTTCATAAAGTAGGCGAACGTAATGACGCAACCAGTCACAGACTCACAAGACACCAGTCACAGACTCACAATCAAAGCTGGTGTAACTCCACCATTCCGGCGGCAATTTTTGAAAACTGTTACTGTGCGCATCCGGTCCGGATCGGAGTTTTAAGGCAGACGGAGAAGGGGATCGCTTTTGATTTAATTTTTCAGCCTCGGAACACTTGGAATAGTTGCACTTTTTTAATAAACAGCATCTGTACAAAATACTAATGCATTTTGATCATTTATTCATTTATTGGAGCTATGCTTAAGTAAACAACAAGTTCTTGATTTACCTCAGCCAAACACAATCAATCCTCACAGCAATGACATCAGTTTATCGGCCACGGGATATCCATCAATAATATTCAGTATCATCACTTTGTAACCTTGAATGTACCTGCATCAACACAGAGAAAAACTCATGCGCCACTAGTGGACATTCCACCCGAAAGATGCAGCAATTTGTACCTGGAGCTACGTATTTCGGGTTATGCAGAAATGTAGGCAGAGGTACATATTTGCAATGAGCCTGTGTTGACTTGTGGATATGACCCAGCACCTGAAATAATACCAAAACACTTCAAAACATCCTCTATTATTCGCAAACGATGGATAAAACCTTGAAAAATGATATATGAGCCCGCCAAATCACAGAGATGCTGATTCACACGGGACTGATGTTATAACAGGACCTCGGCGTTCGTCAAAATATGGTAGGTAATTTGTGGGGGAATTTTTACTCTACAAATTACAGTCATGGCTGATTCGCATGGGATTAAGATCACAGACAACCTCTGCAATTATTACAAATGAGGTCCCCAGATTATACTAATCCCGTGCGAATAGGGCTCAGGGCATATCAAGCGATCTCTAACAAAGCAATAGTGACGTATAGTACAAAACTCCATAGTCCCGCCTCCAAAGTCTCAGAAGTCAACTCAACGAGCGAGCTATGACGTTATTATAATGACAAATGTCGCGAGCGCATTATTACAAGGCGAGAGTCCATTCTTGTAATACGAGCGCGCGAATCTGTCCGATTTCCTTTGCTCATGCCCAAAACTGGAAGCGCGCTTTCAATTATACGCTGCTCTCTTATGAATTTTCTCTCCTCTCGCTCAGTGAGCGTGTGCGCACTCAAATTGCGTGCCGTGTGTCCATGAATCCTTTGGTACTCTTGCTCTCGAGAGGTCCTCCTGTGTGTTCCAGGCATTATAGGCTGTCAAAAGTAGTCAACCAATCAGGGATAGGCTTCCACGGTGGGCCAATGAAAACGCGACCTCTTACATGGCATCTTATTGGTTGAAAGTGACTCGACGTATTCAACGAAGAAAGATGGATCCATCACGTTCTCAGGTAACAATATTAATATATTTGATGCAACATTATTAATCAAATGTGTATTAGAAATGAACGGGGCATTAGGATGTTTTGTAGGCTACATATAAATGTCAGTTTAACTACCATGTTATTCAGACAAAACAGGCCAACACCCTCAAGTTCATGCATGTCGTACACTAAACATAGTATCCTCAAAATAGTACTAAATTGATTACCGAACAATTTAGATTGGTGTCTTAAGTTAGCTTTATTTTAAAATAATATTTACTACAAGTAACAGTATATCAAAACAATAATAGCAGTGGAGCATTTGGAAATATCATATAATATTCTATACCTATTTGGTTATGCATTTAATGCATTTGCAGACTGACACTGTAAGTGTTCTGCATTCAGTGTTCCAGAAGTTCAGGGCATAAAACTGAACTTCTATGCAATATACCAAACGCTCCCTTACCGTTCATTTCTAATATACATTTGATTAATAATGTTGCATCAAATATAGTAAAATTGTTACCTGAGAACGTGGTGGATCCAGAGGCGTATTAAGGCATGGTGCCCCTGGGCAACAGCCCAGAGGTGCCCCCCATCTACCCACCTACCCACACGCAAGAATCCACTCATTAAAAGATTTATATATTAAAAGATTTTATAAGAATGAAACTCAGCAATTTACAATATACTATTTTACAAGAATTACACATTAACATGACACCTTTGTAGAAAAAAACACAAAAAACAACTCTTTTCATCAAGCATTTTTAACAATTAGGCCTACTGTAGTTAAGAGGTCGCATTTTCATTGGCCCGCCGTGGAAGCCTATCCCTGATTGGTTGACTACTTTTGACAGCCTATAATGCCTGGAACACACAGGAGGACCTCTCGAGAGCAAGAGTACCAAAGGATTCGTGGATGCACTGCACGCATTTTGAGTGCGCACACGCTCACTGAGCGAGATGAGAGAAAATTCATAAGAGAGCAGCGTATAATTGAAAGAGCGCGTACAGTTTTGGGCATGAGCAAAGGAAATCGGCGTGCGAGCGGACAGATTCGCCGAGCGCTCGTATTACAAGAATGCACTCTCGCCTTGTAATAATGCGCTCGCGACATTTGTCATTATAATAACGCCATAGCGAGCACGTGTTGAGCAGTTGCGAGAGCATAGAGAGAATCGCGCGCGCGCTCGTCAAAGCCTCTGCTCACGGACTGAGTTTTTGCTCGCGGAGCCTTTTCCGCTTGCGGATACTGTTCTGCTCGCTCGCGGAGTTTAAATGCGCCCTCGCGGAGCAGCTTTCCGCGCGTGGTTATCATTATGCGCGTTTGCGCGTTGATTCCATGCGCGTGAGTTTTGTATGAAGGTATTTCAGTAGCAAAACTTGAGAGCATGTAGATTTTAATTTGTGAACTTGTAAAGTAAGTATTTGTACCTGTACACTAAAATGTACACTCACAGCCCCAATGTGAAAACTTGTCAAATAAAAAACTGAAGTTGAATGTTGAGATTTGCACTTGTGGACAAAACTCACAAATCTGTCTTCTGCATTTGAAGTTGCAGAAAAATAGTCACAAACGTGTAAACTGGCATTTACAAAATACATTGGCAGATACAAATGCATAGCACATATTTACACGTTTTCCTAGATTCAGATTTGAAATGCAACCACAAATAGGCATCTACAACCTCTCAAACCTGTCACTGCAGTTTCAAATCTTCCCGCCTTGACTTTTGCTACTACTTTCGCGATAAACCCGTTGCAAAACTAACTTGTGCACTTGAAAGCTCAGAGGCGAGAGAAATAACGGCATTTGATGACGTCACCGGGCTGAGCCACACCGCCCCCTAATGGCAGGAAAAATCACAATGAAAGGATCTAGCAAATAATAGTTTAAATAATGTTTAAATAACTAAAGCGAAACCATCAGACGTATGTATACTATCATGTATAATTATTCCATGACTTATACTATCTTGTATAGATATCATTTCGTAATGTATTTTAATGATATCATTCTGTACACTATCGATAATACGTTGTGTACTATGGTTTGTTTTAAAATATAATGACAGGCTGACTACATTTTCCGTTATGTATACTATAATGTTCATTGATATTGTCAAGACAAGGTAGGAATAAGAAATTCGGAGACTCAAATGCGGGAAAAAAAAGAGGGTTTTATTGAACACACAACTGTCCACCGGACCAGCTACAGGTACCTCGTGAGCCCGTGGGGAGATGACTCGACCCAGCGGCACTCACGGTAAGAACGGTAATAGAATCCAAACAGGAGAAACCTTGACTCTAACGGAAGCTCGGCGGGGAGGGGTCTCGACCCGCTGGCAGAATCCGGATGACTGTGGTGATCCCTTGTGAGGCGATGCCGGGAGGTGAAGAGAGCGGAGGTCCGAGACGCCAGAGAAACTGAGGAGGTACAGGGGAGAAGAGAGTAGCCAAGAGCAACAAGACACTGGAGCAATACTGGAACAAATAAACATGACTAAGAGATACTAAGACTTAGACAAAAAAACCTAAACAAGACTGTGGCAGTCAGAGCTGGCATTACACACGCAACGGTCTGACAAAAGACAAGAAAACAAGAGGGCTTAAATAGAGGGTACCTAATCAGCGGGGAATGAACAACAGGTGAATAATAATAAGGAGCCAGGGGGGACTGCTAATTAGGGACGAGCAACAGGAGTGTAGGTGATGAGGAGATGGAAACCCGGTGAGAGGAAAGCCTGAAGGGGAGAAACGGGGACAGGGCTAATGACGTAGACACTAAACACGTGGAGAACCGTCAAGACGGTTCCACAAGAGTTTGACAAAACAAAACAAACACTCACACCAGACAAGAAGGTCACGACAAGACTGAGATCACGACATTACCCCCCCCCCACAGGCGCCACAGGGTGTCTAGGGGGAGGGCTCACCTCGCCTCCGGTGGAAGTCCACGATCAGCGACCGGTCCACGATGTCGCGAGACGGTACCCAGCACCTCTCCTCTGCACCATAACCTTTCCAGTCCACTAAATACTGGTAACCCCGGCCACGCCGGCGTACGTCCATCAGTTTCCTGACGGTGTACGTTGGGGATCCGTCCACCAGGTGCGGGGGGG
>NC_079895.1:17060707-17062678 GCF_024868665.1 Triplophysa rosa
GGGACGGACACAATGCCTGCTTCCAGTACGCTGGGGCAGACGTTGTGGATACGTCCTGCCCGCACTGCGGGCGGTGACGATTCAGACGTTGCGTCACAGGTGGCTGTGTTCCCACGGGACTCAGCCACCACCTCGTTTGCTCCCCGTTCCGTGGCGGCAGGACTACGGCCCTGCCGTCCGCTACGGCAAGCAGCGAGGGTGAGATGAGGATTACTGTGAGCGATAATCCGCCAGCCACGGGCTCACGGACCGTTCACACCTCGTCTCGCTCGTCTGACCGATCCCTAGGAGACGGTCCGCCGTCTTATTCCTCAATCACGTATTCGGACACGATGCATGATGATGAGAGGTCTCTTGCAGCATCGGGGGGTGACGTACTGCCATCCGACTCCGACGATTCCACGGGCTCCCTCCCTCGGGGGGTCGAGCCCAGGAAGAAACGGACGTCGAGATGTCAGCCATGCTTTCCCGGGCCGCCGTGAGCGTTGGGTTGCAGTGCCCGCACTGCCTTTCCCGGCGCTCGCGGCTGGTTACATGGCGTCTCGGGTTTGAGCGCGGCTCCGAGCCGCGCCCGCCCCCAGTGCCGTGTTTACCGGAAGTGCATGAGGAACTTGGTAAGACCTGGAACGCCCCTTTCCGGCACGTTTTACGTCAAACAAAGTTCAGTCACCCTCTCTTCCCTCGAGGTTGAGACAGCTGGAGGATACGTTGTTGTCCCACAGGTGGAGCTGCCGCCACGGTGTTCGTGCCCGTAGGCGGCGGCCACCTGTGGGGGGGGCGACCTAGACTCCCGTCCAAGGCATGTGGTGTCTCGGCATCTCTGGTGTCGAGAGCTTACATTGCGGCGGACCAAGCTGCCTCCTCTCTCCACGCTATGGCTCCTGCCAGGCCAGGGCGTTGAGAGAGCTCCACGAGGGTAAGACCGACCCAGCGCGTATGCAGGAACTCCGATGTCCACACTTGTGGTCCATGAGAAACTCCTCTGGCCGATCCTTGCGCAGATGAGTAACGCTGAGAAGGTCCGCTTTCTCGACGCACCCGTCTCGCAAGGGGGGGGCTGGTTGGTGTTACTGTCGAGTGAGGCCTCCCCGGAAGATTCTCGACAGTAAAGAAGCAGTCCTTTGTGCCGCGACTCGGCCGCCTCGGCCGTCGAGTCCCGTGCAATGTCTGATTCCCGGCAGCCCTGGTCCTCTTCGACGCCCTCCAGCTCTGGCGCCCCCCACTAAGGCGGCCCCCCCTCGAGGCAACAGCGAAGAGGAGACCATCGCCCCATCAGGCCGGTGGCGAAGCGGCCCTCATGGGAAGACCTCAGGAGGATCGAGGCTACCATTGGGCCCGACCCCAGCCACATCGCTGGGTAGTCGGATAGAGACGGATCCTGCCCCGTCTCTCCATCTGCTGGCCCCCTCCGGGGGGCTAGCGCCCACTTACTCTCTAAGGAGAGTTTCCTCTCTCTCGGGGTTATCACAGCCGCTCCCACCCTCTGCACGACGGTGAACGGCAAACTCGACGTTGCGTCATGGTGAAGCGCAATGTTGAGTATAAACACCAGCCCTCAGCACTCTCAGTCAGACAGTGCGTTGAGCTGCGCAGTCACCAGGCAGGAAAAACAGCAGAGCCGATCTCCTCCCCGGGGGACCTCCCCCGGCAAGGAATCCGTACTGCTAGCCATCGAACCACCCCCCGGGGAGACGATGAAAAAGATCGTACCTTTAGTTCCGTCTCATTTCTGGGAGCCTGTCCGGCTTCCCAGGCTGTCAGGCTGGCTAGGAAAGACGATCCATCTCGGCTACGCGATCCAGTCGCCTCACGCCCGTCAAGTTCAAGGCGATATACCTCAGTCAGAGGATATTCCCGTACTTCGGGCCGAGGTCGCCACCCTTCTGGTGAAGGGAGTGATCAAGCCCGTCTCACCAGCCGAGATGTGCAACGGGTTTTACAGCCTGTACTTCATTGTCCCCAAGAAAGGCG